>NC_056748.1:360119002-360139002 GCF_019279795.1 Protopterus annectens
ATATCCTTAGTTTGACAACTGCCGTATTCAAGCAGAGAACAAAGACCTTCTTCTAAAGCATTTGGCGTTTGTAAAAAGATTACTAATTTTGTCTAGGTACACAGTAAACGAAAATAAATCAAAACTAGTACCCTCTCAAGACATAATATTCCTGGGTGCAAGCTTAAATACAGCTGCCCAGATGGCTTATCTCACGCCAGACAAAGGCAACTGACTTCATACTTCAAAAAGTTGGCAACAAAGACCCAGTTATCTGCAAGGAAAATCCTGTAGGCCTTGGGCTTCATGGCATCCTGCATTCTTCCAATTCCATATGCCAGACTGCATATGAGGAAACTACAATGAGAGGTAAATGTTTCAATACCTCTTGAGGTTGCCTGCACATTAACCTCCATTCCATATTGTGTGTGTGTATGTATATGTGTGTGTGTGTATATGTATATGTGTGTATATATATATATGGATGTGTATGTGTGTGTGTGTGTGTGTGTGTGTGTGTGTGTGTGTGTGTGTGTGTGTGTGTGTGTGTGTGTGTGTGTGTGTGTGTGTGTGTATAAATTTAACATAATAAAACATCAATGAGGTCTTTACAAAAAAGCCACTAGATGTCGCCATTGCCCTAATCTCTTGTTCATAAGTGCATATGTTACATTCTATTACAAATAATTACATATATCATGCTGTTATGAATATATCTCCCAATAATTTAAAAGAATGCATATGTATATAGAGCATATTAAGACCTATATGAACATACAAATGAAACTATATGTATGTATGTCTATAAATAATCAGAAAATGTATATGTAACAAATTTGACCATATTTCGATGCTGCGGTGGTACGGCGGTAGCGTTACCTCCACAGCAAGAGGTTCTCCCGTTAGATTCTCGGCTGGGCTTGGGAGTGCCTACTGTGTGGAGTCTGCATGTCCTTCTCCCGGTTGGGTAGTGGTCGAAAGACCTGCGTGTGTAAATGGGCGTGCCTTCATTGAAGGTGGAGCGTTGAGCTGGCACCTCGACGTTTTGTAAAAATCTACTGCCAATCATTGTCGGACCGGAGTTCCACTGTGGTGACCTCTTACCGGGAAAAGCCGAAAGACCAACAACAAATATGACCATATTTCATTCTAACCATAATCATTTAACTGGTGTCTGAAGTCAATAGAAAGTATTCATTGAAATCAATAAGAAAGTATTCACTGAGGGGGTCTATCAGAAACGGCTTTATGCTAACTCCATCATTTAACCCTCCGCTGTTTCTCTCTCTATTGCCAAACAGTTGCGTTGGATTTTTATATGACTCGGGGAGACCTTTTATTCTCTGACGATTGTGTGCTCCTACCCTCTCTTACAGACTAGCCTGTCAGTTCTAATTTTCATTTCATATTTTGAAAATCAACCAACAGCTGTTTAAAGTTCCTTCCAGTCTTTCTCCCTATGACAGTAACGCATAGCAATTGGTAACATTCCGATGACATCCTCTGCAGATCAGCTGATTCCGAGACCGTTTTAGATGGAATCATCTTCCCAAATATGCTCAGAAATGTAAAGGAACATTGTTCAAGACTATAAAACGTTCTTTACAAATGGATTATACATCAGCAATGTCGTGGCTTGTCATGCTGGCATACAATACACAGGTTCATCTGAAATTGTGTACAAAACCCCAGCCAGGCATGCTAGCACAAATGAGTGTCTAATTTCTTCACACACCTGTTCATCCAGAATCTTTTGCTGGAGCTCCTATGGAGGCAGTCTTACCAATGGAGCCAAGAAATTCTACTGAGCAGATCCACAGGATTCGGCTTCCATGAATGCCCAAGTCTGTAGCTGAAGCCAACTTTTGCTATATTGATATGGGGAAGATATCACTATGGAATGGAAGTCTGGTGTCTCTTTCCTGAAGCCAGTACTTCCGAGTGCTGGTCCCCCATAAAAATATCCTAAAGATGAAGTATATTTAACAGCCCCTTATTTCCCAACAGGTTTCTGGGGATACAATGTCAGCTGGGTCTGCTCCATGCCATCCTAGGCTCTCTTAGCACTGGCTTTCTCTGGTTGTAAGAGCATTCATTTGTGACGTAATTTATGCTACTGCTCTCAGATTTCCTTACCCCTAGGTTATGATACTGACAAGGAAGATGCAATTTCTTTTGAGTCGCCTACAAATGAAATTTAATTTGAGGAATCTTTCACTAGAATGGACGAGTACTTCAAATGGGAAGAAAGCAGGTTATCCAAGGAGCAAGAGATATTTTGATCTGTTTGGCTGAGATGCCCTTAACCCTGTGGCTGTGCCTCCTTTCTGGAAGCTTTGAAAGTTGCCTTCTTAGCAGCCTCCTAAGAACTAGTCTGAACCCTGTGCTCCTATATAATGCAGATGCCCTATTTAGGGCAGCCAGTAGCTGAAAGACGCATACGAGTAAAGTCTCCTCTCAGGTGGCAAAACGATTGATTTAAATGTGGATATGATGCTTATTGGTGTATGAAATGCTGAATAGCATTTCCACCAACCAGGCAAGCATTTTTGTTTTCTTCTTTACCTTGCTGACGTCAGCATAGGGAAAACTACATGAGGTGTGTTCTAGACTATAATGGATGTACTAGTTATGTGCAGGAACTTTTCCAATATAGTCTACTGACACTATCTCTAAGGTGACATCATCTAGGGATTCACTAAATGTATTTGGGACATGGAACAATATGAAATTTTAAAAAGCTTTTTATTAAAACCTGATTAAAGTAAAAGTGGGAATGTCTTGTGTACACGTGCTTCATGGTACTTGTCACATGCTAGAAACTGCCTATGAAAGTTGACAAATCACTTGTAGTCTGAAAATCTTGCATAAATGGTCAGGTGTTCCACTTGGGGTCTCTTAAGACAGAGATTTGAATCTGGTGTTTACAAGGGACTTCTCAGGCTAGAAAAAGCCCATATCTGATTTTTTTTTTGGTTCATTTTCAATCAAGTGCCCTAAAGGAATGAGTTTTATTCCAACTCTGGAAAAATGAAAAACTGTTTTGTAGGTAATCCAGGCTATTTGTTGACCATGATTCCTCTACTGCAAGTATAAGCTGATTTGGAAAGGTAGCACAAATATGCAGGCAGAGGGAACAGTAGTTCAAACTTTCCCTTGAAGTTAAGTTTTTTTTTTTTTTTTTTTTTATATGCCAGCAGAAGCTGAGAAGGATCTTATTCAATTAACAACTGGATTCACCTCATTTAAAAGATGATAATGATGGTTCCTCCCATGGTGACTCGACCACAGCTAACAGGTCTCCGATAAAACCATTTCCTTCATTTAAAAAATAGGATGGGCTGGCAACAGCTAAAAGCACATCTCATGTGAAGCGTTCTAGCCAACGGCTAAGGACTAGATTTTGGTAAAAGGGAAGATTATTTGATCAGTACTCTGTGATAGTTTTCTTCAGTCGTTTAAAAATGAAGCAATGTCCTTTCTTAATCTCATTTTGTTTGAGCAATGCTCAGTTAGTCATTGGCTTTGCTGTCTGTAATATATATAGCCTGTTGAGTAATGTTTATGGTTTTAAATATTTTGAATATCTTGTAATGGAAAGCTCAAGATCTAAAGTGTTTTAAAGCTTGTTGGAATATAAACGTGTGTGTGTCTGTGTGTGTGTCTGTGTGTGTGTCTGTGTGTGTGTCTGTGTGTGTGTCTGTGTGTGTGTCTGTGTGTGTGTCTGTGTGTGTGTCTGTGTGTGTGTCTGTGTGTGTGTCTGTGTGTGTGTCTGTGTGTGTGTGTCTGTGTGTGTGTGTCTGTGTGTGTGTCTGTGTGTGTGTCTGTGTGTGTGTCTGTGTGTGTGTCTGTGTGTGTGTCTGTGTGTGTGTCTGTGTGTGTGTCTGTGTGTGTGTCTGTGTGTGTGTGTGTGTGTGTGTGTGTGTGTGTGTGTGTGTGTGTGTGTGTGTGTGTGTGTGTGTCTGTGTGTGTGTGTGTGTCTGTGTGTGTGTCTGATCTTTGAATGAAGTTTGCCATTTCTGACTGAATACACTGCAAGACTTTCATGTTGTGGCCATAAACATATTTATAGAATTTTTACCTTTAGTCTAAAAGTGAATTTAATTTAAAAAAAAAAAAAAAAGTACTATGCCAAGGAAATGTTAGTCTGTCAGTTATTTGTTAGGAATACATGGATTTAGAGTAATTAGTATTGGGATAGATTTATTAAAACTTAGTATTGCCTTCCTGTTAATGAGATTTTATTCACTGGGGGTTAGTTAGTCTGCAGAATGATTTTAAATTTTATAAAGAATTGTAAAATATCATCCCAGAGTTTTTAGACTGGCTTGCTGTGTTTGTGGTATGCAAGGACTCTTTTTAGGTTCATAGGTAAGTACTAGGCTAGCTGCCCCTTGCGGGCTATTTTAAGCCTAGAGTATTTTCCCTTTTTGTGTGATCAAACTAACATATCCCATTTGGTTAGAGTTTGGCCTTTCCCATGCATGGGCTAAAGCATTTAGGACCTGCCTCCATCCATTAATAGTACAGGGGGCTAGTCCTGGGGTAAATTTTCTGTTTCCCATCCATAGGTCTAGGTTGCGCTTGAATATGTACAAGGATGAACTTTGCTTTATTCTTCTGTAGATGGGGAGTCCTGTTCCTGAGCAGTTTTATTCTCTCTAAAATGTACCTGTCCCTACAAAACATTCCATTGATGTTGCAGAAGAGGTTTAGATCTTACACTTGAGCATTTCTGATGCCATTTGACTTTGTAATGTGCAGTAAATGTATCCATAATGGTTTGGAGGATGCACCGTATGCCAGATACAGGTCACCTGTTTGTAGTATGTAGGATACAAAGTATAGTGACAAGGCTTTGATTCTAATATATTGAATTTAGAAGAAGGTCAAAGAGAAAGCAGGACCTTGGGCTTTCATATATACTTTTTTTGGGGATTTTGCAGTTTAACCAGGTATGCAGTCATGCTATTTTATTCACTGTGGTGAATATATCTGCAATAAGAAGCACTTGGGAAGTTGAGTTAATCCCATGAGGTGAATTGTTTTGTTTATACTTTTACTATTTTTTACATTCAGTTTGGTCATTCTCCACGGAGGAGTTACATTTTTGTAATTCTTGGAGTCAATGCAGGCCAGAGTTTAGGAAGCAGCATTGGTAGACTAGGGAAAAAAGCTGACTAGAATGGTGGTAACTAGGTTACAAATAAGATGGGGAAGAAATTATGAATTGTGACTTGGAACGTTATTGGCCTAAAAAAAAAAACTAAGTGTGTGCGGGTAATCCGTGTCTTGAAACAACTTGGGCTCACAGGTAGTTTATTACTTAGAGGATCTTGATAGCATGAATGTTCAGGAAATGTTTAATGAGAATTATAATGCTCATTATGAAAACCAAAAAGAGGTTGTCATATTGATAGCAAGGAATGCTCCACTGATACTGGAGGAACTAAAGAACACTAGTGGCTAGATACAAAGTTATTGAAGGAAATTTGTGTAATCGGCATATAACAATCAGTACTATTTACATTGCACCAAAAACGATCACTCTAGAGTTTAGAAAGCTCCAGGCTGATTATCTTTTCAGCAGGGTATATTTTGTGGGAAGGAATTAGAATTTAACAGTTTAAACACTATGTGCATAGGGAGCCTATTGCAAAGAGATTGACCAAGGGTAAAATTTCTCAGGCAAGTATGCCTAGCACTTCAGTTTGACTGACATTGCAACTGTAGGCCATGCACACAGAGTATGTTGACTAACTCTAGCATTGATTAGTTAAGTCTTGTAGAACTTTTCAAGGTCTTTTCAAGAGCCATTTCAGACCACTCCTTATTCTGTTTGCATTTATATAGAGAAGCTAGGAGCTGAATACCTTATTGTAAAGGCTATCATTCTAACACTTAACACCTGATTTTTTTTTTTTTTTTTTTTTATTGAAGGGATAATTTCACACAATATTCCCCAGTGTCTCTGTAGGAAGTGGTAAAGTGCAGGGTATGATTATTTTTTTTTTTTTTGCCTTTAGTGTTGTCTGCTGTTCCCTTCCCTGACCCACGTTGTTTATTTTTTCTAAGTGGCTTTCAGGCACGATATTACAGATGTATTCCCTGAACCATAAGTGCTGTTAAGGTGCAATGTTAGAGAGGCCATTGGTGCCCTCGTGTTCCCTGCTGACCCAATGTTGCAGGATTTGCTCATTAGTCTAGGAGTGTGAAGGTGTTTATAGCCCCACCCTCAAGCTCTGTCTGTCTCTCTCTGTCTCTTTATATTTATGTGTGTATATATAATATAGATCTACAATATATATGCTGTTTGTTTCACTGTTGCAGTCATAACCAATGGGATTTCCTGCCATGGAAGCCCTTGGCTGGCCAGACCACCAGAGTTGTTTTTTTTCCTCCTCCTCCTGAAGCCAACCGACAGGTCCAACATCAAGACCTCTGTGTATAAAGGGAATTGGTCAGCACCATAACCTCCATTCTTTCATGCAGGCTGAGCCCAAAGCAGAGTGCTAGTCAGTGCCTCAGTTAGTCCACACCAGAGAGAGAATAAAGCCATATACCCTGTTTGGGAACTTTTTCTTCTATTTCTTAACTAATGTCAGAGGAAGTTAAAAATGGTCATCTCTGTGGCAAACTGAGACCACACCGGGACTTTCACTCCTTTTGTGTTACCTGTTTAGGCCCAAAACACAGCCTACTTGACTGTTGGTTCTGTACTAAATTTAACAGTAGAACAGTCAGGTGTAGATTGGGAAAATGGTTTAGGCCCAAAACGCAGCCTACTTGACTGTTGGTTCTGTACTAAATTTAACAGTAGAACAGTCAGGTGTAGATTGGGAAAATGGCAAGAGGTTTATAGTTGCCAATCTCACAGGTGGTGGATGTTGCCTGCCCTTTGGAAACCTGATAGATTTTTACAGGGTTCTGGATTCCCACAGACATCTTTTCATGAACCCTGAAGTGGTCACTCAGTATCCTAAGGGAGCTAAAGTTTGTACTTCCAAAAATCCTTGCCAACTGCCAAAGAAACCAGTGCCTTGGGCAGGCTCTGAAAGAAAGTTTACAATTGTACCCTGGTCATGAGAGGTTTGGAATGCCTGTTTCATATGGTGAAGTACCAGGAAACCATTTAGATCAGATGAAGCATAAACAGGTGGGGGAATGAAACAAGGCACTCTCCAGCTAACTGCTAGGCTTGTACAATTCTTTATCTCTAGTAGCTAAGCATGGCTTGCACTGTGGCTGCAATGCTCTAGAAGCTTCCAGCAGGGCAGCTGTTATAAGCTCCGTCATTTAGAAGACCTGCCTGGCTGAGGGAAACGGTCCCTCCCTGAATATGTGCAGCACAGGCTGAAAGCAAATACAACTTCTGTGTATTCAAGGTACTGTAGAATCACTACCAAACTAATTACAAGGAAAAGATTTTACTCAAGGCTTTCCCTAGTTTCCAGAAAAGGGAGTATCTGGAGGCCAATTCTTGGTCTATCAAGGCACAACAGATGCTTGCAAGTACCAAAATTCAAGATGCTTGCTCTTCAGATATTGCTGCCCATGATTTCACCTGCTGCTTTCATGGTAACCTTAGACCTAAAGGAGTTTTACTTCTGCTTCATAGAAAAATCTCACAGGAAATTCTTCCACTTCAGAGCAGGTGTAAGGCGTCTTCAGTTCTGTGCTCTGCCTTTTAGCTTGTCTGCTGCACTCATGGTTCTCACAAAATGCTTAGCCCCAGTGATGTCCTTTTTACAAGTTAAAGGGCTTTCATATTTACTGCTGCTTAGACAACTGCCTCATTCAGGCAATAGATCTAGGAAATGCTAAACAGATCTGCTTTACACCCAAGAGATCCTGGCTTCATTGGGGTTTGCCATCAGTACCCAAAAGTCTCAGACCAACCCCATACACAGGATTGTATTTCTGGGGGCTTTGCTGGACTCCTTAATCCAGAAAGCCATACTTACTCCAGACAAGGTTGCCTTTATAGCCCTGTACTTCTAAAAGCTCCTTCTCGGGAACTACCTCACAGCCAGAGTGTTCCTCAGATCCTTGCATTACATGACTTCTTGCATCCTCATGATCCCCTTGGCCAGACTACATGTGAAAGCTGAACTGGTACCTCAGCAATGTGTTGTACCAGCAATTTCAATCCTGAGACGGGGGAGAAGTTTCACCCTGAAGTTGAGGATCTCTTATGTTCCTTGACTAATGTCAGAAAGTTTTTTTTTAAAATAACTTCTCCACTGTGGCAAGCAGATACCACACTGGGACTTTCACTCATTTTGTATTACCTGTTTGGGCCTTAGCATGCTTCCTCAATCAGGGCCTTCCTCCAAGTTTCATCCTTCAGGATCAAGCTTTGACTACAGATGCCTCCGGCATAGTCTGGGGAGTCGCTACAACACCTTAGACTCCAGGCAGATGGGCCTCCCAGTTTAAAAACAAACTCATCAACCTAAAAACTGGTGCCAGTCCGAAAAGGCCTGATTTGCCTTCAAAGACCAGTGGAAACCAAGACTACTACTACTACTAATAAAGACTGACAGTACTATGATTATGTGGTACATAAGCAGGGGGGACTTGCTCTTACCCTCTTTGTAGACTACCCATGGACCTTTGGGAAACTGCAAACTCCCTAGGCCAGCATGGTAAGGTACAGTGCCTACCAGGAGAACCAGTCAACTGACTGATCACTTGAGCAGGAGCCTGTGTAAGACTCTGAGTGGCAACTGCATTGGGAAGTTTTTCTCAGTAGAGCCAAAGAATGGGGTGTGCCAGAGATGGATCTTTTTGCCACTAAAGAAAATGCTCACTTGAAAATGTTTTGCTCTAGGACCAAAATAAGACAGCCTGGAAGATGGACTTCTCTTTTTTCCTTGGGACAGGCCTATTCCTCTATGCTTTTCTCCCAATACCATTGCTCACCAGGGTACTGCTGAAGGTAAGGGAAGAAAGATCAAGGATCATTCTAATAGCCCTAGATTGAACAATGCAGCAGTGGTATCCTGTAGTGCTCACTCTAAGCAAGAAGAAACAATGGTTGCTACCAAAATGAGTGGACCTAAACACAGAACAAGGGCATCATCATTCACCCAACCTAAACACCATCAAACTGACAGCTTGGATGATACCTTGACCCCCTGGAGGGGGACACCCCTCGACAAGCATGTCTGGGACATACTCAAAGAAGCTAGGAGACCTAGCACAAGAAAATCTTACTCCACCAAATGGAAGAGATTCACTATCTGGTGCGTACAAAAGAGACTGAGCTGCTTTCAAGCTCTGGTATGAAAGGATCAGAGGTGTCCATCAGGACTTTTTGATAGAGGACTTTCTTATTCCTCTATAAAAATGTATAGCTCAGCAATTTCGGCTTATCTGCCTACTCATCCCCATCTGTTCTCCCATCCTGGCATGAAGCAGTTACTTAGAGTGGTTATGCACATTAGACCCCCTTGAGGAAACCACCTCTTCCCACGCAGGATCTTAGTTTCATTCTGGAGAAGCTCACCCTCCCACCTTTCGAGCCAGCTGCCTTTGCAGACATCAAATTCCATCCCTAGAAGACAACCTTCTTTCTAGCCATTATTTCAGCTAGAAGGGTTTTCAGAGCTTCAGGACTTGTGTGTGGAACCTTTCATCACCTTCCACCCTGACAGTTTGTCTTGGGACCAAACCTTCATTTTATGTATAAAGTCATTACAAACTTCTCTTTAAAACAGACCATCAACTTGCCTACCTTCTTTCCTAACCCTGAAAACAAAGAGAAGAGAATTCTCCATACGTTCTGTGTGTAGGCAAGTGAATCGCTGCTTGGGACAGGACCAAGAATGTCAGGAATTCTGATCAGCTTTTTGTGGTCTTTGCCCTGCAACTCTTGAGGTGAGACCGGTTTCTAAACCATCAACAAATGGATCTCCCACTGTGTCTAGATTTGCTACTGCCATCATGAAAAGAATCCTCCAGACCTCATGAAGTCTTATTCCACTAGGGCTACTGTTACTACTTCTACCTTTCTCAAAGGGGTGCCCACTACGGGCCTCTTGGAAGCCTTTACCTGGTCCCCTGTGCATACCTTCCACAAACCGTATCACCTTCCAGCCTTCAAATCCAGAGTAGGATTTGTTACTGCCATTTTGCAGGGCATCCTTTCCTGTCCATAAACTTTCCATCCACCCTCCTTTCAGCTTTAGGAGTCATCCCATCAGTTATGACTGCAACAGTGAAACATAAAGAACATAGTACAGTTGTGTACACTTGCCAGAAATGTAGCTGTTAAAGTGAATTCACTGTTGCAGTATTCTTTCCCACCTTTGTTCCCCTGTTTTCTTCTCTATCTCCGGGTTGTCACCTTCTCTGTATATTCTCTGGAGTTTCTGAGGTTGGGCCCTTTACCTTTGGTACCATTTATGGCAGGAAATCTAATCAGTTATGACTGCAACTGTGAATACACTCCCAAGATCTGCATTTACAGTGTGTACACAACTGTAGTCTGTTTTTTGTGTGTGGATTATAATATATATTTTTATGTATAAATTATCTAGTACCGATTTATGAATGGTTGCATATATATTTTAAGACCTTTGCAGTTACTGCGTCATCTTGTTTTTAAGAATGTACGTTTTATTTACCTGCTTGTCCTGGGTTGTGACTGAAAAGGGTCTTTGGATCAGTTCACTTAAGCTAGTTTATAAATGTTAAAGAAATAAAATAATTCCCCATACCAGACTGTATATGAAGAAACTGTATTGGTATTTCAGGTCTGCATGGAGCCAACCCTTCCAACCACTGTAATACCAAGCATCACTAAAGTTTCTTTGTATGTAATCTAAGGTCCGTATGGAGCATATGTTCCCAACCATTGGAACAGCAGATTCCTATTCTGTCTTACATTTCCAGAGAGCTGGACCGTGCGCCACTTGGCCTACCACTGAATGTGAGAGCACTTTCTCTTGATGGCCAGCCATCCAGACCTATGTGAACAAACGTCAGACCTGACTTGAAGCATTGACATTAGATTTCTAGGTACAGGGGTATGAAATGTCTTGAAAAAAAAATAATTCTGAAAGGTTACCATTGATTTCAGGTTCTCTAGGATTCAATCAGATCTGGACATTGTATTTGCTGCTTTACAAGTAGTAACACATCACAGCTGTACATCAGTTAAGCATGGTGGAACCAGCAAATGTACCCTTTCCAGGCTGGCTGACTGTTTGGGACCTCTCCCTGCAGGACAGAATATCACTTGGGGAAGTACACATACCATCCCTGCTGAATCCAGTGGCAGATCAGTTGCATAGATCCAGGATAGACTGCCACAAAGGGAGATTTTCCTTCATCTCATTTGCAGATGGGATATCAGTCTGATAGACCTATTCACTCCTCCAGACAGCAGACAGCTGAAAGTGTTTTTCTGAACACCATGCAAAGAGGCCTACGCAAGAGGCTTTTTCTCCAAGTGTACAATTCTGATAATATAGGTCTTCCTTTCAGTCTCCTTATTCCCGTTTGGATGATTCAAAAGGCGAGTCAGGACAAACCAAAAAATGCTACCATTAGCAACTTTAGCCCAGGCAGCACTGATGCGCTTTGTGTTTCACTGTTGCAGTCATTACATTTGGGTTATCTGCTTTGAGGTAGCCCTCAGCCGGCCTGATTTATCAAAGTCTTGGGTCCTGTGTCAGTTGCTGTCTTCTCCCATGGACGTCAGGTAGCCAGGGGTATAAAGCATGCAGCCAGTGCCATTTTTTTTGCATCACTCTTTCTTGCTGTGCGGTGCCCGAAGCAGAAGCAGTTTGCAAGTGCTGGTCGGCAGACTCCTGAAATTTTCGTTTTCGAGTTTCAGAACCGAAGTCTTCAAAAAAGCTAAGTACCCGTTGGGGGTCCTTTTTCTTGCTCTAAACCGATGTTCATAAAAGTTAACAATTGTATTTCTTGTGGAAAGCAAATACCTCAAAGATTTTCATTCTTACTGCATTCCTTGCTTAGACCCAGACCATGACATCCCTCTGTCAGTTTTGTGCCTTATTTAATCCTCGTACTATTCATTGTCTGTTCATTTTCGCATCTAACTGTTTTGGTACTCTGTTCCATTATCCAGAAATGGCTTCGGTAAGCCATCCAACTATCGACATTCAAAAAAGCGTAAAGACAGAGACGGACCGCATAGGTCCAAAGCTGCTAACGCTTCCATTAAACTAGTTGCCAGTACTCAAGTGAGGCACTTTTGCAGCTCCTGATGCCCGCTACTTCAGATTTGCAGGCTACTGAGACCCATTCGGAGTCCGGTATGCCGCAAGATGCTTCTTCGACTATGGAACCTGCAGATATCTCTACCTTGGATGGATCCGGAGCTGCTGTGCAGGCACCGGCTTCTGAGGGTGTATTCAGGCCTACTGACTTGCATATCAAACAGACGCCATCTTCTACTTCAAGGCCTAAGAATCGATCCACGCCTAGAAAACAGATGTCCAAACCGCATGGTCAGGCCCATATGCCTAAAAAGCAAATTATGATAAGAATGGCTGAAGACCTTATTACTCTAATTGGGGGAAGCCACCCTTCTCCCTCTTAAGAGACCTAGAACTGGTTTTCCTTCCGATTCTTCTGATTGGGATTCTGAAATTTCTGTTTATTCTGATGACCAGGGTTTGCCGTCATCTACCTATGAGGATTCTGATACAGAGAACTCCATTCCGTCTGCTTCCCCTCCAGAAGATTTCTCTTGGTGAAACTCTGCATACTCTTGGGGAGCATTTCTGCTGGGAAAGCCAGGATTACTCTGACTCCAAAAAGTGGCTTAGGGAATTCTTACTCCTGACTCAACACAGGCCTTTAGCTATCCCCCCTGTGCTGGACATTATAGATGATGCCTTCTTGGAATCTAGCCTGGCCCCAGACACTTTACCTCCGGCTCCCAGGAAACCTGACTGGTATTAGAGTATCTGATTCTCACAAGTTCCTCTTTAAGAATCCTACTGTGGACCCAGAGACCATTTCACAGGGACCCAAGGCATTAAGGCTACTGCTGCCAAAACTCCTACCCCCTCTGATAGAGATTCCAGGGCCCTGGACAGATGGGGTAAGAAGGTATGCACTTCTGCTACTTTGGCCATTAGGGCCTTAAACTGCCAGTTTCATATGTTAAAGTACCAGTAGCATATTATTGGATTACTTAAACAGAAATTGATGATTCCTGACTGTGCTGAAAATAAAGAATTACAGGATTTAATGCATTCTGCTGAACAAGTTGGTAAACTTACTTTGCAATGTGGTTTTGACTCCTTAGAAGCATCGTGTAGGGCTGCTGTTACTGGGTCTGTTCTTAGAAGGCATGTTTGGCTTAATGAGCAAAATTTGCCAGATCATGTTAAAGCCAAATTACTGGATGTTCCCTTAAACTAAGACTGCCTGTTTGGCAACAAAGCAGAAGTTGTTCTTAAAGATGGAGGAAAAAGATAAATCTGTGCAAACTGTTTAAAGATTTCCTGCAAGTACAGCCTTACAGATTTTGTAGGCATTGGCCTTCTAAGAATTGGTCCTTTCCTGTCTCTTCCAGGCTTTCTCAGTCCAAATCCAGCAACAACAGACCACCTAGGCCACAGTCTCAAGGTACTCGCTGGCTTAAGCAGTAAGGGGCTCCCACTTCCAAAGCTGGAAGTAGTAAGACACCCCCCCCCCCATGGTAAACTGTCACAATGACTTTTCCTTAAATCTTCCAAGACCTTAAACCTTCCAAGCCCTGCTCAACTGACCGCACCTTTAGGGGGAAAGATTGTCCTGCATGCAAAAAACTGGGAACTCATTACCCAAGACAAATGGGTTTTAAATATAGTTTCCCCAAGGATACAGATTCCACTTACACACCTTACCAACCCCAAAAGTTTGGCCAGACCTACCCCCAAATCTGTGGACAGTCGCTCAGCAGCAGGTTCTCTCAAGTAATCAGGGCTATTCATCCTGTTCCAGCATAAGAATGGGAACAAGGTTTTTACTTCAGACTCTTCCTGGTATCCAGAAAAGACAACTTCTGGCATCCTATCCTGGACCAATCTATCCTAAACACCTTTTTGGTAATTCCAAAATTCAAAATGCTAAGTCCTCATCAGCTGCTTCCCATGCTGGGCAAAAATGCCTGGTTGGCAACACTGGATTTAAAGGAAGCTTAGCTGCACATCTCAATAAGGGATTCTTGCAGAAAATACCGACACTTCAGAGCAGGCTACATGCAGTATCATTTCTCTGCACTGCCCTTTGGCTCATCTACTGCACCCAGGGTATTCACAAAATGCCTAGCTCCAGTCATTGCATTTTGCAGGCAAAGAAATATTCAAATGTACCCATACCTGGGCAATTGCCTAATTCAGCCAGAAAGCCAGGACGTAATCATTTGGTATTTGTAAAGAAACTGCTAACCTCACTGGGGTGCATCATAAACGAAAAGAAATCTTGTCTAGTACCCTGCCAACAAATTGTATTCCTGGGAGTAAGCTTGAACACAACTTCCCAGATGGCCTACCTCACGCCAGAGAAACAAGTTTATCTGACAGCCTACTTCAAATTACTGGCCACAAAGACCCAGTTATCTGCAAAGAAAATACTGCAAGCTCTGGGGTTCATGGCCTCTTGCATCCTACTAATTCCATATGCAAGACTGCATATGAGGAAACTACAATGGTATCTAAAAAGCCTGTGGTGTCAACATTCTCAGGACCTGGAATCGGTGATTCCTATCATTTCTTGTATAAAGACAGAATTCCTTTGGTGGGCAGAGGCCTGCTACCTCAACAAGGGACACTCATTCACTCTACCCCCTGCCGCCCAAACCATAACAGACTCCTCAGACTATGCATGGGGGGCTCACTTGGCAGGGCAGTGCATTCAGGGCAAATGGAACCCAAGTCCAATGCACCTTCATATCAATCAAAAAGAAGTGCTAGCTGTACAGAATGCTCTGACAGCCTTCAAGGACCACATCCTTCCAGAACTGTTATTTGTAAAAACAGACAACACCGTTATGTGGTACATAAACAAGCAGGGGGGAACACACTCGTACCCCTCTGCAGACTAGCCGTGGCCCTGTGGAACACAGCCTTGAGCTACCAAGTGCACCTACAGGCTCAATTCCTGCCAGGCAAGCTAAACTTACTGGCAGACGATCTAAGAAGAAATCTCATGGACCCACACGAGTGGAAACTGGAACCAAGGATATTCAACATGTTGAGAAACAAATGTGGGAGCCCAGAGATGGACCTATTTGCCTCCCCTCAGAACTACCAATTGGACAAATTCTGCACAAGGACTCCCCACACAGGCAAGCTTGTAAAGTGGATGCCCTGTCCTTCACCTGGGAAAACCTCCGTTTATGCCCCCCCCCCCACCTCTCCTCTTCAAAGTTCTACTAAAGATCAAACAGGACAAACCAAGGACAATTCTCATTGCACCAGACTGGCCACTCCCAACACTGGTACCCTCTTGCACAGTGTCACTGTTGGAACCATGGCACCTGCCTCCGACCCCTTCCCTGCTGTCCCAGCAGGAGGGCCAGATTCTGCACCCCCAGCTTCAAACCCTGAACCTTGCAGCCTGGCTAATTACCTGAGCTCTCCATTACCATCCATCAGTAGGCAAGTGCTGGATGTCATTCTGGAGCCAAGGAGGCCTAATACTAAAAAATCCTATGCTGAAAAGTGGAAAAGATTCTGTTCCTGGAGCCAAACTCTGGGGGGACGGCAGAACAGTGCCCAGTTTACCGCATATTCTTCAATACTTAAGAGATGCTTCACAATGGCCTTTCCTTCACTTCTGTTAAAATTCATGCCTCTGCCATTTCAGCACTTTATAATACAGAGCCACCCCTCTTCTCTCACCCACTGCTGAAGCATTTCCTCAGAGGGGCCAAAAATTTAAGACCACCCAGGAGAGCCCCTTCTCCAGCCTGGGACCTTAAGTTTGTATTGGAAAAGCTCACTCTTCTTCCCTTTGAGCCAGCTGCAACTGCAGAGTTGAAATTCCTTTATTTGAAAACCGCCTTCCTTCTAGCCATCACTTCAGCAAGAAGAGTGTCTGAATTACAGGCCCTCATGGCAGTGGAGCCCTTCATCTTCCATGCAGACAGGGTGTCCCTCAGGACGAATCCTTCCTTTATGCCCAAGGTGGTATCCAGTGTGGCCCTTAATCAGTTCATTTATTTGCCAACCTTTTTTTCTAATCCACAGAACAAAGGGGAAATGAGTACTGCACTCTCTGGATGTGCACAGACAACTTAGATTTTATTTGGCCAGGACTAAGCGTCTCAGAAAAACTGAACAGCTGCTAGTTGCCTTTCCTGCAGGGGCAGAGGGGAAGGCCATTTCAAAGCAAACCATTTCTAAATGGATAGGCCATTGCATTAATTTCTGCTATAAGCGCCATGGAAAACCTACCCCACAGGGGATAAGATCACATTCCACCAGGGCTGCATCTGCCTTTCTCAGAGATGTTCCTACCAGGGACATCCTAGAAGCTGCTACCTGGAGTTCTGTTCATACCTTCACCAAGCATTACCCCTTGCCTATTTTCTCTAAATACAGAGCTGGTTTTGCCCCTGCAATCTTGCCGGGCCTAATAGCTGGTCCTAATGCTCTCCAATTGCCTCCTCCCTTCCTTAGCTTTGGGAATCTACCCAAATGGTAATGACTGCAACAGTGAAACACGAAGAACATAGTACAGTTCTGTACACTTACCGTAAATGTAGATGTTTGAGTGTTCACTGTTGCAGTCCTGGTTACCCTCCCTCCAGCCCCCTGACTTCTATTTGCTATACCTCTCTTCTTGTTTACTGTGTTTAAGTTTTCTGGTGTGTTTGCTTATAATTGAAGGTGTAACCTTGTATAGAATTGCTTCCCTTTATGGGGGCACCTGACATCTTGGGCAAGAAACTGATGTAATGGTGTCTGCTGCATGCTTTATATCCCTGACTACCTGACGTCATGGAAGAAGACAGCAACCGATGCAGGGACCCGAGACTGATAATCAGGCTGGCTGAGGGCTACCTGCAAGCAGATAACCCATATGTAATGACTGCAACAGTGCATACACTCAGTCTACATTTATGGTAAGTGTACACAACTGTACTTTTATTCCGTTATCATAGAAGGTATGAGGAGGAAACTGGTGTTTCCCTTAGCAGTGACCCTGGTAACACAGAACAAAGTGTTTCCACACACCCCAATCTGGAGACCTTGCATTTCACTGTTTGGATGATTAATCTTTTTGCCTTCACCAGTGTACTGAGGATGTGCTAAATTTATTAAGAAGGCGAAGAAAGCCTACCACTAGGAAATAGATCCTTCATTATCTCTGAGCCATTCATTACATGCTTTCATTTATGTTCATCTCTGTGCTATCTCAGCCACTGCCACCTCTGAGGACAGGAAAGTTATTTAAAGTACTACATCTGAGACGACGAGGAACTAAGCAGCACCATTGTAGGACTTGAATTTTGTTCTGATAAAGTTTACCCAAGACCCTGTCAAGCCAGCAGCCATAACACACGTAACATTTCTGTTTTGGAAGACCGCTCTGTGTTAAGATCACCTTAGTCAAAAGACTTAAAACCTCAAGCCTTGATGTTTAAGGAATATTTTCTGGCCTTTCTTAGGGACAGAGCAATTCTGACAACTAGCTTTTCATTCGTGTCCAAAGTTGTTTATAGGTTTATAGATATGTACTAGGCTAGCAGCCCTTGTAGGCCATTTTAAGCCTAGACAAATTCCCTTGTTGAGAATTGAACCCTGTACCTCTTGCCTGGGAGGTTAAACACTTCAACTATTATGCCAAGAGACAGACTTTTGTTTGAAGTGGACTATCCTGTTGTCCATGTTCTTTCCTATTCTGCAAAACAAAGGAAAAAATTCTGCAGTCCTTGGATGTGCAGAGACTGGTAAGATATTTACTAGTGATCAAGGACACCTGAAAATCCAACCAATTACCTACTTTAGTTAGAAAAAGGGAGAGCCAGTGTCTATCCAGACTTTATCTAAATGGCTAACACACTGCATACAGTTTTGCAACTCCTCCTAAGGTAAACGCCTAGAGGTCACACTCTGGGCTCGCGTACCAGGAACATGGCCACAAAAGTGTTGGCCTGCCCCCCCCCCCCCTTTTGACTGTCAAATGTCCTATTCCCAGCTCTTCAGATGTTTTCCCATCCATATGAAATACCTTATAGTATGTATGTTTCAAATGTTGAGCACCATACCTAGTATTTCTAAACCTGAAAATGCTTCTAACGTCATCTAAAAAGTGTGTTTGCTACACAGCCTTTTCACCCACACCAGTTCTGTCTTTGGTAAAATATCAAAATGATCAAGATGGCAATAAAAGCAGGTAGAGGACTTCAATTAGCAGGAGGTTTCCTATATATAGTGGCAAATTAAGAATACTATGAGCCTTGGCCTGTTTCAAACCATGGGTCCCCCTCTCCAACCACACATTGCTTTAGGACAATGCATACATGCATGTGCTCTCTTGGATTCATCTTCTTGATTTGGTTTAAATGCATACTTACCAGATTGATTTAAATTTAAGTTTGCTCTAGTAACTAATAAATATAACATTTCTAGGAAGAAGTAAAACAAATAATAAAAAAATACTAATAAATGTCAAGTTCAAAACATTTCAACCATAAGACCATTTGAAACTGCTGTTATAATCCAGCAGTGTCCATACTCTTAGATTGCAACCAAATTTTTGTACACAAATGCACAGGAGTCTTGCAAAGAAAGAGAATAGTAAAAGTTTATCCTTAATACTTTAGTGCATTAATTGGATCATTGAGTTATTAATGATAGGATGCAACAATGTAGGTGCTTTCATGTGCCTGTATGTAACCAAAGCTTACACCAGGGTCTGAGAATCCATGATGTTCTTTTCACTGTTGCAGTCATCACATTTGGGTTATCTGCTTGCAGTAGCCCTCAGTCGGCCTGATTATCAAAGTCTTGGGTCCTGCGTCGGTTGCTATCTCATCTTCCGTGATGTCTGGTAGTCAGGGATATAAAGCATGCAGCCAACGCCATTGCATCAGTCTTTCTTGCCATTCGGTGCCCGAAGCAGAAGCAGTTCACAAGTGCCAGTCGGCTGACTCCTGAAATTTTTGTTTTCGAGTTGAAGAACAGAAGACTTCAACTAAAGCCAGGTACCCCGTTAGGGAAATGTTTTCTTGCTCTAAACCGATGTCAGTAAAAGTTAATTGTTAATTGTATTTCATTTGGAAAGAAAATACCTCCTAAAGATTTTCGTTCATACTGTATTCCTTGCCTAGACCCTGACCACAGCGTACCTCGCTGTCTGTTTTGTGCCTTATTTAAACACAAACTATTCGTCTGTGTATTTACGCTTTTAAATATTTTGGTACACTCTCTTCAATTATCCAGATAGGTCTTTGGTAAGCCACCCGACTACCGACATTCCAAAAAAACGCAAAGATAAAGGCAGACAAGGCCGCCTAGGTCCAAAGCTGTTGACGACTCTTGTAAGCTAGACGCCAGTTCGCCGGTACTCGGTTAGGCACTTTCACAGCCTCTGATACCCGCTACTTCAGATTCGCAGGCCTCTACTGAGATCTATTTGGAGTCCAGTATGCCGTGAGATGCTTCAACTGTGGAACCTGTGGATGTCCGTACCCTGGATGGGTCTGGAGCCGCTGTGCAGGCACCAGCTTCTGAGGGTGTATTCAGGCCTACTGACTTTCATATTAAACCAACGCCATCTTCTTCAAGGCCTAAAACTCAACCATGCCTGGAAAACCGCCCAGACCACATGGTCAGGCCTCTATGCCTAAAAAAACAAATGAGAAGAATGGCTGAAGACCTTATTACTTTAATCAGGGGTAGCCAGCCTTACCCCTGTAAGAGACCTAGGACTGAATTTGCATATGATACTTCTGACCAGGATTTTGAAATTTCTGTTTCCTCTGATGACCAGATTTTACCCTTGTCTACCTATGAAGATTCTGATGCAGAGGAGACTTTTCCTCT
>NC_056748.1:360154002-360161502 GCF_019279795.1 Protopterus annectens
CCAATCCTGGAAAACGGATTCACAACAAGGGCACAGAACGGACCGAACAAAAAGGACTGGGTGTCAAGTTTCCCCCTTCTAATTTCCACCGATATGTTTGGAATCAGAGGGGTCATCACCAACAATTGGGACATCTTGGGAGGAGAAAAAGGTATGACAAAGTTACTTGGGACATCCCCAAACTTCTGTTTCAAACGAACCTCTTCTTTTGGTGGTGCGTTCGAGAGGAATAAAAGCCCATCCCCACAGAGCGAATTATCGACAGAACATGGAATGTCTGACTGTGGCAAGTGTGTTGCCTGTGTACACGTACAAAAAAACAACAACGTCACCTTCCCGCACTGCAACAGAACAGTCAGTCTACATGACCACTATGACTGCAACACAAAAAATGTAGTCTACTGTGCTTTCTGCGAACACTGTGGGAATTTCTATATCGGCAAAACGAACAGGAAGCTGAGTAGCCGTATTAAAGAACACACTGCAGCAATACACAAACAGGACAGTTTGAATGCCTTGGCTAAACACAGTGCTATTTGCCCAAACTTCACAGGATTCAAATTCACAGTGCTGGAAAAAATAACAGAATTTGTAGGGGACATGGACACATTCCTGCAAGTCCGGGAATTAAAATGGCAGATAGAACTGAGAGCTGATGTCTATCCAGGTCTCAATGAGACACTGAACATTAAATGTGCACTTAAATGGTATAGAGATTGAAATGTGATAGGGTTTGAAGAACTGTGCAGGAGGGTTTGAAGAATTGTGCAAGTAGATTTAATGTGTTTATGGACTTACAACTGTGCAAGTGAATATTATGTGTTTTCTCTCTCACTCTCTACACACATGCTCCCAATCACCAGGCTACCCCCCACTGACCGCACCAACTATACCTCCGGTCTCACTATTTCACTCAGCCATTCAAGGGGTGATACCATCCAAACCAGCCCAGAGCAGGAACCATCCGCACTGACAGTCTTCTGGGACACACTGTCATTCATATGCTCCTTGTCATGGGCGGCCCCCTATCAGCCCCCCCCTCAAGTCCACACCGCATTCCTCCCACTCCCCCATCAGGTGGCATACACACACCGATACCAAAGCATAGTGGGACTCTCTACCCGACTTACCTTTGGAGGCAAAGACTCATAAGTTACGTGTTTATATTAGAATCATCACAGCATGACTGTCATCCTTCCCGCTGTCCCCCAATATTTTTTTTTTTTTTTTTGCACGATCCCATTTTGCACACAATCCCTTTTAGTATGCACACAGCATCACAAGGCTATTACTGTCTCACTAATTTACCTTATGTAACTGCGATTGTAATGTTAATGAAAATGCACACAGCACCCTGCTTGTTCACACTTTACTATTGGAAAGGAACGGTTGTTAATTTAAATGGCCTGTTAGAACTAATGTATATAAAGGAAGTGAAAATGGTTGCTCATACTTATGAAACATGTCTTTCTGAAGAAGTCTTGATAATAAATGAGACGAAAGCACTAACGTTCTACAAGAGTTGTTGGTGTGATTTACTATATTTTTTTGAATGCTTTTATTGTCACGAAGTTCAGTTCTTAATATATATATGTATGTATGTATGTATGTATGTATGTATGTATGTGTGTGTGTAACCCGCGGAGTTGGTGCTGTGGTAGCGTTGTCGGTTCACACTAAGACGCTGTCCGGTTCGATTCTCAGCTAGAGCGTCTTCTGCGTGGAGACATGCGTGAATGGGCGTACCTTCGTTTAAGGTTGTGCGTCATGCCTGGCAAGCAGGTATGTTAAAATCAACTGCCAATCCTTAGCGGACCGGAGTTCCGCTGTGGCGACCCCTAACTGGGAAAAGCCGAAAGACGCAAAGCGATTGTTATTTTACCTTTGTTGACCGGGATAGTCCGACTGGTTATATGTCCATTTTCAGCAGAGGTCCGGGGAGAAAAGCACCAAGACATACAAAAACGAAAAATTTATGTAGTGATTGCATCCTAACAATATAAACATCATTGGTGGTCATTTTATTGTTAAAAGCATTTTGTAAAATAGATACAATACAAGAAACATTTTTGTTTAAATATATTATTAGTTCCCTAGGAAGGGTTTCTTTAGTAGATTAGTATTGAGAAATACAAAACAGTGGGGATGTATACCAGCTGGGATAAGGTGGTCAGGCGAGATGAAGCGTCAGGCTGGGTTGATGCAAGGGCATAACCATTGTCATTTTAGGAAGATTTTTAGTTCCTTTTTAAACAGTGGGGTGGATGTGAGGGATGTTAGTTTATTTGGAAGCTTCAATCCCCTGACTTGTTGGATTTTAAGGTAGATACTAGTACCCTTTTTGCATATCTTAGGGTTGTAAGGTTTTTGTGTTGGCTAATAAGGTTGCAGAGAATGGTAGTATTTGTGGGGTGATGCAGAATCTTATGAATGATTGTAAGTTGCTGTATAAGAAGGTGGCTTGGCAGTTCCAGCCATCCTATTAGTCTGATATTCTGGCAGTGATTGGTTCTAAATGAGGATCCAGTGGCAAATCTGGCTGTTATTATAAGATGTTGTCTATTTGCTGATATTCCTTTTGGAGACGTTTGTATAGATTGGAGGCATAGAGAAGGCTGGAGTTTAGGTGTGCTTGGGCAATAGTAGACCTAGTTGAAGCTGGGAGAAAGGGATGGAGTCTAAGGAAACCAAGTTTTCTATTAACTGATCTTACAGTTAGGTTAATTTGTTTGTCAAAGTTCAGATTATTATCCATAGTCACACCTAGCAGTTTGGTCGGGAGCTGGTTTAGTACCATTGTTGGATGTGACTGCATAGTTAATAGCAGGGGGTTGAGGAGATGGCGTTGATGGAACCAGTTTTCAGCTATGTTAAATACAGTTTGGGACTTTGAAGTTCTGCAGGTGACTCTCTACGTATTAATGTCGAGTCGTCGCCGTATTGCATACAGGTGGCCTGTGGAATGGATGTTTTCAGACCATTAATGAAAATAGTAGAGGAGAGGTCCCAGAATGGAGCCTTGTGGGGCACCAAGAGAGATGGTGAGTTGAATGGTTAGATGTCCTTCAAGAATGCAACTGCAGTCGTAACATATGGGTTGTCCTGCCTCAGGCAGCCTTCGGTCGGCTGGATTCCAAAGTCTGGGTCCGGCGTCGGCCGGAGTAATCTCCTCTCCGTCACAACGGCTGGAGTATAAAGGCATCGGCCGACGCCATCTTCAGTCTTTCTTGCCGCGCGGTGCCCGAAGCAGAAGTAGTTCGCAAGTGCCGGTCGGTCAGCTCCTGTGTTTCAGTTACCGAAGTCATCTAAAAGCTAAGTACCCCGTTGGGGAACATTTTTTCTTGCCTCAGCCGATGTCAGAACAAATTGAGAAAGTTAATAATTGTTTGTCTTGTGGTAAACAAATACCTCATAAGGACTTCCATTCTTACTGCCTCCCTTGCCTGGGCCCAGACCACGACATCTCGGCCTGTGTTGCCTGTGCTCGCTTTAATAAGCGCACTCTCAGGCGCCAGGCAGAATTTGCCGAAGACTTTTTCGGCGAATCCTTCGCTTATATCATGCCATCGGATCAACCGACAACACAAATTTCCAAAAAGCGTAAGGACCGGGACCGACATCCGCGGCCCGCGTCCTCTACCGATATTTCTCCTAAGCCCTCCGCGAGTACTTCGGCCCCTACGGAAGCGGTAATTCAACCGCTCCAGGCCGACGACACAGTGGTAACACATCCTTCGGTCCCGGAGACTACACCGGTGCCGGTTATTGATTTTCCTCCAGAAACCGAAGTTCTGGATCTACCCGACACCATACCCGTGGACAAGGTTACTCCTGCACGTGGGGCAGCTAGGCCTCCTGTTTCCATGGCCATCAAGGCCTTTGCACGTGCCAAGGCCGCCAGCCAGGCCAAGGCCCATCCTAAACCTACTGCCCAGGCCCCTTCTTCTGATGAGCAGATCATGTCTCTTGCTGCAAACCTCATCTCTCTTATCAGGGGGTCTCAGCCTCACCCTGACAGAGGTTCTCAGCCGCCTGCAGAGAAAAGGCCTAGAACTGAGCAGGCTGACAACCTCTCTTCAGATGAAGCCTCTGGGGATTCTGAGCATTCAGATACACAAGAAGAATCCTTCCAGGCCTATGAGGACTCTGATGCTGAGGAGTCAATTCCCTCTGCCTCTCCTCCAGAGGATTTTTCATTCGGTGAAGTCCTCCACTCTGAGGGAGCATTTTAAGTGGCAGGGCCAGGAATTTTCTGATTCTAGGAAAAGGCTACGTACCTTCCTCAAGTTACCCCAGCACAGGCCTTTAGCTATCCCTCCAGTTATGGATGTCCTGGATGATGTCTTCTCCGACTACAGTGCTAACCCTGATTCTCTCCCTCCTGCTCCTGTCAAGCCAGACAGATATTACAGGGTCCCTGACACTCACAAGCATCTTTTTAAGGCCCACTCTGTGGATCTTGAAACTATTTCACAGGGCCCCAAAGGAGTGGCTGCTTCCTCAGCCAAGAATCCACTGCCAGCGGATAGGGAAGCAAGGTCCCTGGAGAGATGGGGTAAAAAAGTTTATACCTCTACCTCACTTAACTGCCTTTTTCATATGTTTCAGTACCAGGATTATTTACTGGATGATTTACAGAAACAGCTAGCCTCTCCTGAGTCTATTGATAGAAAGGCATTGCAGGATCTGGTCCATAACACTCAGCAGGTTAGCAATCATTTTCTACAGTGTGGTTATGATTCATTGGAGGCTTCATGTAGGGCAGCTATGACGGGGGCTGTTATGCATAGACATGCTTGGTTAAAACAACAGCCACTGCCAGACCATGTTAAAGTAAAGTTACTTGATGCACCTCTGGAAAAACAAAAGCTTTTTGGTGCTAATGGACAAGATGTGTTGAAGTCCATTGAGGAAAAGGCAAAATCAATTCAGACAGTCAAAGATTTCCTCCAGGTTCAGCCACCCAGATTCAGCAGGAATTGGCCTTCAAAGAATTGGTCCTTTCCAGACACTGATAAGTTTCAAAGGGGGAAAAAACAGGCGTGCTCGAGGTAGAGGGCAAAACCGAGGCTCCTACAGGGGCCGCCAATGGCAACCACCAAATCGAAGTGGCGCAGCCAGTCCAGCTGCACCAAGGACAATCACAATGACTTGACTGTCATGCTGCCTACCAAAGCTCAAAGAGAAGCACCTTTAGGCGGAAAATTATCCTTTTTCTCAAACAACTGGCATATGTTAACCAAGGGCAACTGGATTCTGGATTTAATAGACAAAGGATACAGATTCCACTTCCATACTTTACCAATAAGACAAGGCATGCCAAACCTGCCACATCATCAAAGGGCAGAGGCACTCATTCAAGTTTCAAAGCTGCTAAGCATAAAAGCAATAGAAAAGGTCCCTCCTCAGGAACAAGGCCAGGGATTTTACTCAAGACTGTTCCTTGTTCCAAGGAAAGAAAACAAATGGAGGCCTATACTGGACTTGTCTACTCTAAATAATTTTCTCATTGTGCCAAAGTTCAAAATGCTGACTTTACAGCAACTCCTTCCCATGCTGGGCAAGGGGTCTTGGCTGGTCACTCTGGACCTCAAGGAGGCATACCTGCATGTCCCAATCAGACACAGTTGCAGAAGATACCTCAGATTTCTTGCAGGGACAGAGCATTATCAATTCTCAGCATTGCCGTTTGGCTTATCTACTGCGCCCAGAGTGTTCACGAAATGCCTGGCATCAGTAGCGGCACACTGCAGACTCCAGGGGATTCAAATATACCCCTACCTGGACGACTGCCTGATACAAGCAGGCAACAAACAAACCTTGATAACAAACTTGGACTATGTCATTCAATTACTACAGGCCTTGGGATACACAGTCAACATTCAAAAATCAAGACTACTGCCATCCCAACAGATTATTTTCCTGGGAGCCAAACTGGACACAAACACACAAATGGCCTTCCTCACAGAAGAAAAACAAGAGCAGTTACCAGACTACTTCAAAGGCCTAGCAAAGCTCTCCCAGCTGACTGCAAGGAAAATCCTGCAGGCCCTGGGGTTCATGGCATCCTGCATTCTTCTGATACCTTTGGCAGGACTTCATATGAGAAAGCTGCAATGGTACTTTAAAAAGCTTATGGTCACAACACAGCCAAAGCCTAGAGGACGTAATCCCACTTATTCCATGTCTGCAAAGAGAATTCTTGTGGTGGGCTCAAGCAAGTCAGTTAAACCAAGGCAGGTCTTTCAACATACCTCAAGCAGGTCAAATCATTACAACAGACGCCTCAGATCATGGATGGGGGGCGCACATGGAGGACAGATGCATCCAAGGGCAATAGAACCCAAGGGAAAGGCATCTGCACATAAATCAAAAAGAGATGTTGGCAGTGATACGTGCAATCGAGACTTTCGAAAAATCACTTCAATAAGGACAGACAACACCACGGTTATGTGGTATATAAACAAGCAGGGAGGCACTCATTCTTATCCCCTCTGCAGATTAGCAATGATTCTTTGGGAAAAGTCCCTGAGCCTGAAGATCCACTTACAATCCCAGTTTGTGCCAGGCAAGGACAATGTTCTGGTGGACAAGCTGAGCAGAAATTTCTGGGATCCACACAAATGGATGCTGCATCCTCACATTTTCTCACAAATAACAAGGGCATGGGGAAGACCGGACATAGATCTCTTTGCTTCTCACCTGAACCATCACCTGGAAAAGTTTTGTACAAGAACTCGCCATCCTCTAGCCTGGAAAACGGATGCTCTCTCCTTCAGCTGGAATTCCCTAACAATTTATGCATTCCCTCCTCTACCACTGCTAACCAAGGTGATACTGAAGATCAAAGCAGAACGACCAACAGGCATTTTGATAGCTCCAGACTGGCCAAGGCAGCACTGGTACCCATTGCTGTTGAGCATAACTCTGACCAAGCTGTGGCCTCTGCCTGTATGGCCTCTGCTTCTAACCCAGCACAATTACAGGACTGTTCATCAAAACCTGCAAACATTGCATCTGACAGCCTGGAGGTTACCATAACTTCTTCCGATATCTCTCTTTCCAAAGAAGTTCAAGAGATTCTACTGGAAGCATGCAGACCTTCCACCAGAAAGACCTATTCAGCCAAGTGGAAGAGATTCATCATCTGGAATGCCAGCAGGGGTCAGGATGCAACAGTATTGAGCATACCTCAAATATTAGAATACTTGGCAGAATTGTTTCATACTGGTCTCTCTCATTCTTCCATAAAGATCCACGCTTCAGCAATCTCAGCAAAATACAACTGTGATCCACCTGTGTTCTCACATCCCTTGCCAAGACCGTTTCTAAGAGGGATAAAGAATATCAAACCTCCCAGAAAACCACCAGTACCTGCATGAGACCTCAGTTTCGTCTTGGAAAAATTAACTCTTCCCCCCTTTTGAACCAGCAGCATCTGCAGAAATACAATTTCTCTCCTGGAAAACGGTTTTCCTATTGGCAGTAACATCAGCAAGA
>NC_056748.1:360176502-360194002 GCF_019279795.1 Protopterus annectens
TCTCTGATCAGGGGATCCCAACCTCACCCAGACAGGGCCTCACAACCCCCTCCTGAAAAAAGGCCTAGGACTGAACCCCCTGAACCTCTCTCCTCTGACTATTCCTCGGATGGATCAGATTTATCAGACCATCAGGAAGGACCATACTCACCTTATGAGGATTCGGATGCAGAAGACTCCATTCCTTTAGCCTCCCCCCCCCCCCCCACCTAGAAGAATTTTCATTTGGGGAAACTCTACACTCAATGAGGGAACACTTCCAATGGCATGGTCAGGATTTTTCTGATTCTAGGAAAAGGCTAAGGACTTTTTTACACTTACCACAGAATAGGCCTTTAGCCACTATCAGTTGTTGATGCATACAATGATGCCAGTTCTGCCCCTGATTCTCTTCCCCCAGCCCCTGCCAAACCTGACAGATAGATATTACAGGGTCCCGGATTCTCACTTCCACTTGTATAAGGCCCATGCTGCAGACCCAGAAACCATTTCTCAGGGCCCTAAGGGTGTTGCAGCTGCCTCTGCCAAAAACCCCCTACCCTCTGAAAGAGAATCAAGAGCATTAGAGAGATGGGGTAAAAAGATTTATACATCTGCTACTCTTTCTGCCAGGGCTTTAAACTGTCAATTTCACATGATACAGCACCAGGAATTTTTGTTAGATCAGCTGAATAAAAAACTTTCCTCTCCTGAACCTTTAGACCGCAAGTCCCTTCAGGATTTGGTACACAACTCTCAGCAGGTCAGTAATCATTTCTTAAAATGTGGCTATGATGCACTGGAGGCTTCATTTAGATCAGCTATGACTGGTGCAGTGATTAGAAGACATGCCTGGCTAAAAGAGCAATCCTTGCCAGACCATGTTAAGTCAAAACTCCTAGATGCCCCTATGGAGAAACAAAGTTTATTTGGCTCCCCTGCACAGGAGGTTCTAAAGAAAGTGGAAGAAAAAGCAAAATCTGTGCAAACAGTCAAGGATTTTCTGCAGGTCCAACCACCGAGGTTCATCAGAAATTGGCCTTCAAAGAATTGGTCCTTTCCAGACACCTCCAGAGCACAAAGAGGCAGAGGTCAATCAAGGGTTGCCTACAGGGGTCATCAGTGGCAACCTGCCAACCAGAGTACCACCGCCACAGCTGTGACTGCAACCACTTCCACAGGACAGACACAATGACTTGGCTCTGATTCCGTCTACCAGGGAACAACTGGAAGCACCCTTGGGCGGAAAGCTAGCTTTATTTTCAAAAAAACTGGCATTGCATTACAGGAGACAAATGGACTTTGCAAACAATAGACCAAGGCTACAGGTTTCACTTCCACACTTTTACCAAAAAAGAGAGGAATGCCAAACCTTCCACCAAGCCAGAAGTCAGAGGCTCTAAAACAAATCATCAACTTACTAAGGATGAGAGCAATAGAAAAGGTACCATCTATGGAACAAGGCCAAGGATTTTACTCCAGACTATTCCTTGTACCAAGAAAAGAAACTCAATGGAGGCCTATTCTCGACTTGTCCGCACTGAACACATATCTCATTGTACCAAAATTCAAGATGCTGACCCTACAGCAACTTCTTCCCATGTTGGGCAAGGAGTCTTGGCTGTTGACTCTAGATCTCAAGGAGGCATACCTGCACGTCCCTATACGACCAGATTGCTGAAGACACCTCAGATTTCTTGCAGGATCAGAGCATTATCAATTCTCAGCATTGCCCTTTGGCTTATCTACTGCGCCCAGAGTATTCACGAAATGCCTGGCATCAGTAATTGCACATTGCAGGCTTCAGGGAATTCAAATCTACCCATACCTGGACGACTGCCTAATACAAGCGGAGAACAAGACAAAAATAATAAAGGATTTGGCCTATGTCATACAACTACTGCAAGCCTTGGGATACACAGTCAACATACAGAAGTCAAGACTAGTGCCATCCCAAAGGATAACATTTTTGGGTGCAGAACTGGACACTAACTCAGATGGCTTTTCTCACAGAAGAAAAACAAAAGCAACTACCAGTCTATTTCATGACATTGACAAGACAAACTCAGCTTACTGCAAGGAAAGTCCTGCAAGCCCTGGGTTACATGGCATCCTGCATAATCTTGATCCCACATGCCAGGTTGCATATGAGAAAATTACAATGGTACCTAAGGAATGTATGGTCTTAACACAGACACAGTCTAGAAACCATGATTCCAATCATTCCATGCCTGAAAAAAGAATTCCTGTGGTGGGCTCAGGCCTGCCAGACCAACAGAGGGTTGCCTTTCCTCAAACCACAACCAAGGCAGACCATCACCACGGACGCCTCAGACCTAGGCTGGGGGGCACATATGGAAGACAAGTGTATCCAAGGCCTATGATCCCAAGACCAGCTGAATCTACACTTAAATCTAAAGGAGATGCTGGCAGTGAAGCATGCAATCGAGGCATTCAAATCATTCCTCCAGCAAGGACACCTGCTGATAAGGACTGACAATACCACAGTCATGTGGTACATCAACAAACAGGGAGGCACGCATTCCTACCCCCTATGCCGGATGGCAATGGACCTGTGGAACCTAGGCCTGAATCTCAACATTCAACTGCAGGCCAGATTCGTACCAGGAAAAGAGAATTCACTAGCAGACACCTTAAGCAGAACTACCACGGATGCTCACGAATGGATGCTGCATCCAGACATCTTCAAAACCATAACAAAGAAATGGGGAATGCTAGAGATAGACCTGTTCGCCTCCCCACTCAACCACCAACTGAAAAAAATTCTGCTCAAGAGAATACCACCCACAAGCCTGGAGGGTAGACTCCCTTTCTTTCTTTCTTTCAACTGGAAGGCCCTGACAGTTTATGCCTTTCCACCACTCCCATTGATGTACAAAGTTCTACTGAAGATCAGGGAGGAACAGCCAAAGGTAATTCTGATAGCTCCAGACTGGCCAAGGCAGCATTGGTACCCGCTACTGAGAAGCATGTCTCGGACGAACTCATGGCCTCTACCTCTATGGCCTTTACTTCTAATGCAGAACAACTACAAGACCCTGCATCCAAACTTGAAAACGCTGCAGCTAACTGCCTGGAAAATTGCATAAAACAAAACCATCCTGTTTTATCTCAGAGGGTCAAGGACATTATCCTGGAGGCTCGCAGACCCTCCACAAGGAAAACATACTCAGCCAAATGGAAGAGATTCCTCATTTGGAGTGCATCAAAGGGAACAAATATCACACTGGCAAACCTAGCACACATCCTAGAATACTTAGCAGAACTGTTCCACAATGGCCTGTCCTATTCTTCCATTAAGATTCATGCTTCAGCAATTTCAGCAGGGTACAACATGGATCCTCCTATCTTCTCTCACCCTCTCCTCAGACAATTTTTAAGAGGGATCAAAAATGTAAAACCTCCAAGGAAACCACCTCTGCCTGCAAGGGATCTCAATTTTGTGCTGGAAAAAATAACGCTTCCCCCTTTTGAACCAGCAGCATCAGCAGACTTACAGTTCTTATCTTGGAAAACTGCCTTCCTTCTAGCAATCACTTCAGCAAGAAGGGTATCAGAGTTACAGGCATTAATGGCAGTGCAGCCTTTCCTTATCTTTCACCAGGATAGAGCGTCTCTGAGAACCAATCCTACTTTCATGCCAAAGGTGGTATCCAGGATATCCTTGAACCAAGATATTCATTTACCTACGTTCTTCCCTAACCCACAGAACAGGGGGGAAAAACTACTGCACACCTTGGATGTACACAGGCAACTGCGCTACTATCTGGACAGAACTAAGACCAGTAGAAAAACTGACCAGCTTCTGGTAGCATATGCAACAGGAGTGCAAGGAAAAGCAATTTCCAAACAGACAATTTCAAAATGGATAGGAAATTGCATTCGATTCTGCTACTCTTTTTTTCATGGAAAGACAACTCCTGAAAATATCAGGCCTCACTCCACAAGAACTACAGCCACCACTACAGCTTTCCTACGAGGAGTGGCTACCAAAGACATTTTAGAAGCTGCTACTTGGAGCTCCGTGCATACATTTGCCAAACATTACAATCTTCCTTTATACTCCAGATCCCGAGCAGGTTTTGCAACTGCAGTTTTACAAGGGATCTTAACTACACCATCATTATCTTAGTGCCTCCTCCCCCAGTTTGGCTATGGTATTCTACCCATATGTTATGACTGCAGATGCATCCTTGAAGGACATAGTACAGTTTTATACCTACCATAAATGTAGATGTCCGATAGGTATGCATCTGCAGTCAGGATTACCCACCCTCCTTCCCCTCTGTGGTATTCCTAGGGTACTTACCCCTCTCTTAGCTAGCTGGGGGAATCTATTATGGTGTATCTGTTTGTATGTATATATACTTTTTGATTTCTACTGTTTGGAATTTTCTACTTTTATCCAAATTTAGCCTTCCTAGAGGGCACCTGGCATCTGGGGCAAGAAACAGAGGAAAATGGCGTCTGCTGATGCCTTTATACCCCAGGAGCTATGACGTCGGGTGAAGTGCGACATCAGCCGAGGCCAGACCCAGACTTTGGAATCCGGCCGACCGAAGGGCTGCCTGAAGCAGGACAACCCATATGTTATGACTGCAGATGCATACCTATCGGACATCTACATTTATGGTAGGTACAAAACTGTACTTTATGTTTCTTTGTTTTACAAGTCTGCAGTTAGGGGACTTAACCTGACAACTTATTCATTATTTTAAACTACCAAGCCATTTAGGCTTCTAATACACTTTAAATTGGGATGAGCCATTAATAACAGGGGAAACTCAACTATACAGAACAAAACAATGTAGTCGCTCGTTATCCATTTGAATGGAGATATTTTAACTCTTCTCACACCTATTCAGTTTTCTTTGCAACTGGAAAATTTCTTTGCCTGTCTGTTTTAACTTGGGATTCACGTCACCAAGCATCAACACACTGCCTAAGTGATGAAACCAGGCATAGAATAAATCACTTAAATTTTGTAACTGGCTTTTCTGACTATAAATGGCAATATTTTGATGTACTGTTTCTATCCTTTGTTAGAGTAATTGAGTTTGTAAGTGGTTGCAGCATTTTCATAATAGTGTCATAAATTTTAAAAATTGCCTTTTTGACATGGGAGGGGGGGGGGGGGGGAAGAAAATCTGCAAAAATTGCAGAACCTTTTGGATATGATTTATCTTTGCTTTCTATCTATAACCTTTAGAGTTAAATTATCAAAGTAATCGTGTGTTTTTTCAGATACTTCCAGCTTCCTTCCTACACATCTTCATATTTAGTTAATATTACAGCATTTGCTTAAATATTTCAAGCATCAGAATGTTCACCCTAAGTTACCTAGTCATTTCACTAGTGTTAAGACTGTCTGCAGATAGCAGCATTTGAAGTAATTAAAAAAAAAAAAAAGGCAAGTTTTATTAATATGCAAAATGGTAACCTAACTGAAAAGACGGATAACCGCTACATCTTAACATCTGCTCCAGTTCTGCACCAAGAGGCATGACCTAATGAATGCATTAAAGTGACTCAACAATTTACTGCATATCCAGGGTACATTGCTCTAATCCCTCTATCTCCAAAATGAATTTTCGGTTCCCTGGAAATCTTAATGACATCCCGACTTATAAACCCTAACAAACAACTATGTATCGTCACCATCTATATTCCCCCCCTGGTCATAACATCCCACACTTAGAAGACTTCCTAGGATGGATAAACCACACTATCCCCCAAGAAACCATCCTCCTAGGAGATGCATCAACTGGCATAACCTAATCTCCTAACACCAGCATTAAACACCTGAGCCAAAGCTATACTAGATTGGATCGTAGTATCCCACCCCCATTACTACACCAATACCCTCCCTAACACCCTAAGTGACCACCTACCTGCTTACACCCACAGAACCCATTTACACATCCCCAAACCTCACACACATAAATCAGTCAGGAACCTTGGCCACTTTAACCAAGAAATATTTATAACTACCCTTCAAACTCACAGCTGATCCCCATTAAAATCACTGCCCTTAGAGGAGGCTGTACAATACTTTAACAGCACCTTTCTGAACACACTAAACAGCCTAGCATCTCTACGTATTAAACGCTCAAAACCAAACCATACCCCTGGGTGACGAAGCATACCAGGCAAACCCTTGTATCCAGAGACAAAGCTTGGAAAACTTGGAAAAAATGTAGGACCATAGAAAACTAACTAAATTACAAAAAACTTAGAAATGCTGAAAAGAAACTTTTTTTTTATAACTGATAAGAAATCCTACTTCTCCTCTAAACTCTCCTCTCAAATTACCAACCCAAAATTCAGGAAATCTGTATACTCCCTTCTGAATCCTGGTAACATCTAAAATCCTTCACCTGACAAAAAACCCTCTCCAGATCACCCAAATTGTCAAAACCACTTTGACACCATCCAGGACTCGCTCTCAAAAGCAAATCCCACATCTACCGCTACCACAGTAGACCCCCTATTCCCCATAAATAGTTCTCCACTTAATTCACCATTCTCATTCCAACCTGTGCCTACATCCCTTCTAACCAAATTTAAAACCCTGCTCACTCTTAACTGATAACCTACCACCAGAATACTTACAACTAGCAGCCAAGGTGATTGCCTTTCCAGTCAGCATTCTCATCAATCGCTCCATTACTGAATCATATGTCCCCCTACTATGGGAAAAAATCTGTAATTACCCCACTTCACAAAGGAGGTAATGCCCACGTTCTCTCAAACTATACTGCCCCATCTCTGTCCTCTTCCCCCACTATGAAAAATGTATTCAAACCCATCACCCACTCGCCATGGATTCCACCCAGGCCATAGTACTACCTCAGCCCTACTCTCCTTTACTGACATAGTGAACAAAGGTCTTGACACTGGCTTATCCACTTCTGTACTCCTGCTTGACCTTTCAAAAGCTTTTGACACTGTATTTTACCCTAAGCTTTTACAACACCTACAGAAACTTGGCAGCTCCCAAACTGTAATAACCTGGTTTTCCTCCTACTTGGACAATGTCAGATGGCAAAACCAACTATTTGATTTCTTAGTAAACAACACAGGTGCCCCACAAGGAATCCATATTAGGACAACTACTTTTTAATATTTTCATTAATGATGTAAATAAAGCCTTCCAAGACAGCGTACTAATTCAGTATGCAGATGATTCGACTATTCTCTCATTCTCGCATGATTTTGCCTACCTCCAGAAAATAACTCAAGATGCTTTCTCCTCTGTAGAAAACCGGCTGAATGATTCTCAAGTAATGCTTAACACAAAAAAAAAAAAAAACTGAACTTGTTATTCTCATCAAAACCTCCTCGCTCCCGTAGCAAAACTATAATCGAACCGGTACAATACGCAAAACTACTAGGAATTACTGTCTACAACAATCTCTCCCTTGAACAACCTATATTGAATACTGTGAAGAAGACCCATTTCAAACTATGCAAATTATACCAAGACAAACTGTACCTTTGATAAGCAAACTAGGAACAAATTGGCAAACACTTTGCTTATTTCATCCCTCATGTCTGGCAGCCCCATTTTCATTAACCTCCATACATCACTTAGTAAGCTACAACAGTGCTACTGTGTAAAATAGCAAAATTTGCATCAAACTTGCCTAACCGCTCACACCACTGTACCGCTCTCTCAAACCTGTCCTGGCTAGAATTCCACCACTACCTCCAATTTACTCCACACTCTATGGCCCATCAATTAATTTTCCAACCCGATAGCTGCCTGGAATACCCTCCTCTCCACCATTATCCAACTAGACTCCCTAAAGCCCTTTAAAGCTGCACTAAAAACCTACTTGTTACAAAATCCAAGCTGTACATGTGATATACAATGTAAACCTCCTTAATTACATATAACCCATTAAACAAGAACCCTACTTTGCCACACCTCTCATTTCATCCAAAGCAATGAGGTTCCAGGTACCAAATAAAGCCAAATAACCAAGCTGAAGTACCCAGGAAAGGACCTGCCAGCACTAGAAAAGTCCGATGCTGTAATGAAGCCAAATGAGCCAAAAACACACTGTAGTACAAAGTGTTTTCGTCAGTATTCCAAAGACTTCATTAGATGCAGGACTGAAAACCAACACTTTTTTTTTTTTTTTTTTTTTTTTTTTTTTTTATATATATACAAGCTCATTTCCTGTAAAATTACTAAACCTAGATTTAAAACGACAGTGAATAAACTTTTGCAAGACATATAGCTTCTCATCTTAAAAAAAATACTTAAACCACTAAATTAAATGGATAAGACCTTTAACTATGTTAATAAAAACATTTCTCATCCATAGTAATGTTTTGTGTATACAAATGTAAAAATGTATAAAAAAACTAAATGAGTTTTAAAATGAATTAATTCTACTAAAGTGACTAGAAGACCTTATCTGTCCATCACAAAGTACATAAGTTCTGTGTTGTACTTTTTAACTGTAATTTGAGGCTTGCTGATTAATGTATAATAACATCTGTTTGTAGATGTTCTTCATGATTCACTGTTGCATTCATTACATTTGGGTTATCTGCTTGCAGGTAGCCCTCAGTTGGCCTGATTAACAAAGTCTTGGGTCCTGCGTCGGTTGCTGTCCCTTCTTCCATGACGTCCGGTTGTCAGGGGTGTAAAACATGCAGCCAGCGCCATTTATATCAGTCTTTCTTGCCTTGTGGTGCCCGAAGCGGTTCGCAAGTGCCGGTCGGCCGACTCCTGAAAAAGTTTCAGAACCGAAGTCTTCAACTAAAGGCAAGTACCCCGTTACGGAAACTTTTTCTTGCTCCTTACTGATGTCCGTAAAAGTTAATAATTGCATTACTTGTGGAAAGCAAATACCTCAAAGATTTTCATTCGTACTGTGTTCCTTGCCTAGGCCCTGACCACGACATACCTCGCTGTCTGTTTTGTGCCTTATTTAAACAACCAACAATTCGTCGTCAGTATATTTACGCTTCTAAATATTTTGGTACTCTGTTCAGTTACCCAGATGTGGCTTCGGTAAGCCCACCCGACTACCGACATTCCGAAAAAACACAAAGATAAAGGCAGAGACAGGCTGCCTAGGTCCAAAGCTGCAGACCATGCTTCTCCTAATCTAGTCGCCAGTTCGCCAGTACTCAGTGAGGTGCTTTCGCAGCTCCTGATACCTGCTACTTCAGATTCGCAGGCCTCTATGGAGACCCATTTGGAGTAGAGTATGCTGCGAGATGCTTCAACTGTGGAAACGGTGGATGTCTCTAACTTAGATGGGTCCAGAGCCGCTGTGCAGGCACCGGCTTCTGAGGGTGTATTCAGGCCTATGGACTTGCATATTAAACAGACGTCTCCTTCTCTTAGGCCTAAATCTTGAACCATGCCTAAAAAAAACGACGCCCAGGCCACATGCTCAGGTCTCTCTGCCCAAAAAACAAATGAGAATTGCTGAATATCTAATGACTCTAATCAGGGGTAGCCAGCCAAGCCCCCCCCCCCCCACACACACACACACACACACACACACTTTCTAAGAGGCCTAGGACTGAAGTGGTTTATGAATCTTCTGACCAGGATTCTGTTTTTTCTGATTCTTCTGATCTGGATTTGCCCTTCTCTACTTATGAGGATTCTGATGCTGAGGACTCCATTCCCTCTGCTTCACCTCCAGAAGATTTTTCTTTTGGGGAAACCCTACATACTAAGGGAGCATTTCCACTGAGAAAGCCAGGATTTTTCTGATTCAAAAAAGAGGCTTAGGGATTTCTTACTCCTACCTCTGCATAGGCCTTTAAGCTATTCCTCCTGTACTAGACATTGTTGTTGATGCTTTTTTGGAGTCTAGTTCAGCCCCTGATTCCCTGCCTCCTGCTCACAGAAAACCAGACAGATACTACAGTAATACTGGTACCCAATCCTAAGGAACTTGTCTCAATACCCAGCTTGGACCTTGCCTCAAAGACCACAACTACTGTCCCAGCAAAACAAATTAGATCCTGCACAATCAACTACAGACTCTGAACCTGGCAGCATGGCTAATCATGTAATCATACCAACGACACACCTCAGTAAAGCTGTGATGAATGTCATTTTGGAAGCCAGAGGGCCTAGTACTAGAAAATCTTAAGCTGACAAATGGAAGAGATTTTGTGCTTGGAATCGAGCACAAGGAACTAATACAGCAGAACCACATATTCCACAGTTATTACAATACTTAACTGAGATGCCTGGCAAAGGCCTATCTATCTCATCAATCAAAATCCATGCCTCTGCCATTTCGGCTCATTACAATACAGAGCCACCAATCTTTTCTCATCCCTTACTAAAACAGTACCTTAGAGGAGCCAAAAACATAAGGCCTCCTAGAAGATCACCTTTACCTGCATGGGACCTCAGTTATGTGTTGGAAAAGCTCACCCTGCCTCCATTTGAACCAGCCGCTACCACTGATATAAAGTTCTTATGGAAGACTGCCCTGCTACTAGCAATAACTTCAGCAAGAAGGGTTTCGGAGCTACAGGCCCTCATGGCCATAGAGCCTTTTATCATATTTTACCCAGACAGGGGGTGTCTGAGGACAAATCCTACTTTTGTGCCCAAGGTGGTTTCCAGTGTGGCTCTTAACCAAACAATCCATCTGCCAACTTTTTATCCAAATCTGCAGAACAAAGGGGAGAGAATTCTGCTTTCTTTGGACGTACACAAACAGCTAAGATTCTACTTGAGCAGGACAAAAGCTCTAAGAAAAACTGAGCAATTACTAGTGTCATATGCTGCAGGATCAGAAAGAAAAACTATCTCAAAGCAGACCATTTCAAAGTGGATAAGCCACTGCATCCGTTTCTACTACTCGCATCATGGTAAACCTGTGCCAAAGGGCATTAGGTCTCATTCCACCAGAGCTGCAGCTACTTCGGCAGCCTTTCTCAGAGGGGTACCAACCAAGGACATTCTAGAGGCTGCTACTTGGAGTTCTGTTCACACCTTTACAAAGTACATTACCATTTGCCTCTCTAAGTCCAGGGTAGGCTTTGCCACTGCAGTGCTGCAGGGCCTTATAGCCGCACCTAATACTGTGTAGCTCCAGCCTCCCAACCATAACTTTGGGATTCTACCCAAATGTAATGACTGCAACAGTGATGCACGAAGAACATAGTACAGTTGTGTACACTTACCATAAAGTGTATTCACTGTTGCAGTCCAGGTTACCCTCCCACCATCCCCCTTTCATTCTACAGTTTTTCTTTCCTTCTCTATCTTCCACAACCTATGTGGTGTATTTGCTTGTAGATGGAGGTGAAGTTTATTTTGATGCATGTGTGTGTATATGTATATATCTGTGTATAATATTGCTACCTTTTTGGGGGCACCTGACCATCGGGGGCAAGAAAAGCTAAAGAAAATGGCGTCTGCTGCATGTTTATACCCCTGATGGTCATGGAAGAGAAGACTGCAACCAATGCAGGACCCAAGACTTTGGAATTCAGGCCGACTGAGGGCAACCTGCCAGCAGATTACCCAAATGTAATGACTGCAACAGTGAATACACTCTAACATCTACATTTATGGTAAGTGTACACAACTGTACTTTTCACTGTTGCAGTCATCACTTGTGGGTTATCCCTGCTGTGGTAGCCCTCAGCCACCCCGAATACCCAAGTCCATGTTTATCTGTGTCTGCTGCTGTCGCCTGTAGTCTGATGTCAGGTAGTCAGTGCTATAAAGCAAGGCAGCAGATGCTATTACATCAGTCTTTCTTGCCATGGAGCCCATAGCAAAAGCAAAGCTACCAGAGTTTGAATTACAGCTGAAAAGATCTAAAGCCAAGTACCCCATTGGGGATCCTTTTTTCTTGCACGAACGGACGTCCAAAAAAGTTAACAATGGTCTTGCCTGTGGAAAGCAGATCCACACCGAAACGTCCATTCATACTGCATGAGTTGTTTAGGCCCAGACCACGACATCCCCTGTTGCCGGTTCTTGCCCTCTTTAATGCGAGAACCATTCGCCGTAGAGCTGTTATTGTAGACTGGCATTTTCGTCTTCTGTCTTCGCATTCCGAAATGGCATCATTCAGCCAGCAATCCATGGACATTCCAAAAAATCACAGAAATAAAGACAGACAGAGACAGACCACACAAGGCTAAGCCTTCCGACTATTCTACTGCTAAGCAGGTAGTCAGCTCTCTGGAATTCAGTGAGGAACTTTCACAGCTCCTGATTTCTGATGAGATATCTATGCAGGCCTCTACTGAGACCCTTTCAGATTCTTCTTAGTCTTTCGAGCCTGTGGCTGTCTCTGCCTTGGTTGGGTCTGGAGCTGCGACACAGGCACCGGCTTCTGAGCAGACCTCTTGCACTATCAAATCTAGACAAAAGTCTTCTCATTCGACTACAGCTTCTCTCTGACCGATGGATACTCTTAGGCCTAAAAGCCAGGCCACTCCTAGAAAATCTGCTCTCTAGCCGCCATATTGCTCCTGCTCCACCACCCAAAGTACAAATGCTTAAAATGGCAGAGGATCTCCTCTCCCTTATCAGGGGTAGTCAGGCCACAACTTCTAAAAGGAAAAGCCGCCCCTCTCCTGAAATTGACAGAACAGGATTCTGAGGAGTCTAATTATTCAGATTTTGAAGAGTAACAAGAACCTCTGACTGCTTATGAGGATTCAGATGCAGAGTAATCCATTCTGTCTGCCTCCCCACCAGAACACCTTTCCTTTTGGGGAAACCCTTCACACCCTCAAGGAACACTTCCAATAGGAATCTCAGGACTCCCCCCCCCCCCCCCCCCCCCAGTATAACAAAAGACTGAGTTTTTGGACCTGCCCCAGCACAGACCCCTGGCCATCTCCCCTATTTTGGAAGTGATGGATGACGTTTCCATGAATCCAGTTTAGCCCTTGATGCCCTCCCACCTGCCCCCAGTAAACCTGACTGGTATTAGAGTACCGGATTCTCACAAATAACTGTACAGAAATCCTGCTGCAGACCCAGAGGTCATTTTAACAGGGACCTAAAAGAGGTAAGACTAGTTCTGCCAAGAATCCTATTCCTTCTGACAAGGATTTCCAAGCACTGTACAGATGGGGTCAAAACAGTATACACCTCTGCAACCTTAGCTGTCCGAGCACTCAACTGTCAGTTACATATATTTCAACCTTTCCTGACTGTGCCAATTTGAAAGAGTTAGCAGATTTACTGCACTCTACTTGTCAAGTGGCCAAACACTCATTACACTGTGGATATAATGCCCTAGAAGCCTCAAGCAGGGCAGCAGTGTCATTATGACAGTCATTAGGAGGCATGCATGTTGAAGGAACAACCTCTCCCTGATCATGTTAAGTCTAAATTAATTGATGCACCCCTGGATAAGGACCTCTTGTTTGGAGTAAAGGCAGAAGAGGTGCTTAAAAAGATGGAAGACCAAGCAAAATCTATGCAAACAGTAAAGGATTTCTTTCAGGTTCCATTTCCCAGGGTCAGCAGGAACGTTCTCTGCAAACACTGGTTCTTCACTGCACCTAGCAGACAGGGCCAGGGTAAGCCCTGCAGGGACAGACCACCCATGCCCCTATCTCAGGGGTACCAGAGAAGCAAACAGTGGACCACTTCCACCCCAAAGACTGAGTTCTAAGCCATCCTTCTATGGTAAAAACTCTCAATGACTCCAACTCCCACCTCTGCTACAAAAAGCCAATTTTCTTTGCAGAGGGAGAGCATTCCTCCTAGCTTTTGGTGAGTGAAAGGAGGGCAAAGGTCCAATGGGTGTTAAAGATTATTTTTCAGGGATACAAATTATCTTTCAGTGGTCTCCCAATTCCAAGAGGGTAACCAAATTTGCCTCCAAATCCATGGGCAGAGGCATTGAAACAGGTCCAAACTCTCATATTCCAGGGGGCAGTATAACATGTCCCCTCAGATCAAACAGGCAAAGGCTTTTTTATTCCAGACTATTCCTTGTTCTCAGAAAAGAGGGCACTTGGCGCCCCATCCTGGATCTATCAATTCTGAACACCTCCCTGGTGGTCCCCAAATTCAAAATGCTAACTTTGCAGCAGCTGCTGTGTATGCTGATGAACAAATGCCTGACTAGTGACCTTAGACCTAAATGATGCCAACCTCCACATCCCCATTAAGGACATCCCCATAAGGGAATCCTGCAGGAAATTCCTGTGATTCAGAGCAGGCTCGCAACACATTCAGTTCTCTGTGCTACCCTTCAGCTTATCCTCTGCACCCAGAGTATTCACCATATGCTTAGCCCCGGCCATAGCATTTTGCAGACAGAGAAATATACAGATATACCCTTATCTGGACGACTGCCCCATTCAGGCAGAGTGGAAAGAAAAGCTGCTGTAGGACATTCTCTTTTTTTTTTATCAAAACCCTCCTTACTTCCCTAAGGTTCACCAACGAGAAGAAATCAAAGCAAACCCCCTCCAGGAAGATAATTTTCTTGAGAGCATTGCTGGACACAGCGTCCCAAATGGTCTTCCTGTCCCCAGCAAAACAGAGCTTCCTGCCTCTCTACTTTACCCAGCTGGCTTCCAGAAGTCACCTCACTGCGAGGAGGTTCCTGCAAGCCTTTGGGTACATGGCATCTTGCATCCTTCTAATTCCTCTGGCTAGGCTTCACATGAGGAAACTTCAGTGGTATCTAAAGAACCTTTGGTGTCAGCACTCTGCCTGTAGAGACCTATCTCCCTCTGATCCCCTGTATAAGGGCAGAGTTTCTCTGGTGGGCAGGGGCTTGTGCCAAGAACAAGGGTCTAACCTTCATCCTCCAGCCTATTGGGGAGACCATCACCACCGATGCCTCAGACATTGCTTGGGGCGCTCACCTAGCAGGCATGTGCACCCAAGGTCTTGGGGATGCCCAGCACCTTCACTTACACATCAATCAGAAAGAAATGGCAGTACAAAAGACTCGGACATCCTTCAAACCCCATCTCAGGCCAGGGGTTCTCCTTATCAAAACAGACAACACCACAGTAATGTGGTACATCAACAACAAACAGGAAGGGACCCAATTTTACCCTCTGCGCAGACTAGCCATGAACCTCTGGCTGACCGCCTCCTCCATGGGATTACACCTAATTGCACAATACCTACCAGGGATCAACAACACCCTGGCAGACCTAAGCAGAAACTTACTGGACCCCCCCCCACACACACACACACAAATGCAGCTCCACAGAAAAATCGTTTTGCAAGTCATTCAGGAGTGAGGAACTCCAGAGGTGGAGATCTCTGCTTCGCACCTCAACCACCAACTGAAAATTCTGTATCGGGGAGCATCACCACCTAGCATGGAAGGTGGATGCCTTGACCTTCGCCTGGAACTCCCTCTGTGTACGCATTCAGTCCTCTGCCTCTTAGTCCCAAGGTACTGATCAGGATAAGGGAGGAGAAACTAAAGGCCATCCTCATTGCTCCAGATTGGCCCAGACAGCATTGGTACCCCTTACTGTGCAGCCTGATATTACAGCCTCCCAGACAGCTTCCCCTGATCTCGGACCTCTTGACCCTGGTGGGGGGGAGGGGTTCTGCACCCAGACTTGCAGACTCTCAAACTGTCAGCATGGCCAATACTTAAAAAGCAAACAAGGGGCCCCTGTTAAGCAGACTGGTCCTAGACATTATCACAGAGGCCAGAATGCCCAGCACCAGAAAATCTTACGCAGGGCAATGGAAAAGATTCTGCTCCTGGAGCCAATCCAGAGGGGGGCAGTACCTCGCAACCTTCCATCGCTCTTATCCTAGACCACCTAGCCAAATTACTCAGTAGTGGCCTCTCCTATTAAAATCCATGTCTCATCCATTTCAGCTCATTTTTATATAGACCAGCCCCTCTTCTCACATCCTTTGATTTAAACAGTTCCTCAGAGGGGCTTCTAATATCAGACCTCTTAGGAGGCCATCCCACACCAGCCTGGGACCTGAATTTAGTTTTAGAAAAACTAACCTTACCACCATTCAAACCTGCTGCTTCAGCAGAATTGAGATGACTCTCCTGGAAGACTGTTTTCCTACTAGCTATCACCTCAGCCAGAAGGGTTTCAGAACTTCAGGCACTCATGGCTGGTGAGCCCTTCATCATTTTTCATACAGACAGGGTCTCCCTGAGGACTAACCCCTCCTTTTATGCCCAAGGTGGTATCTGATGTGACCCTCAACCAGGCCATACATCTATCCACCTTCTTTCCTAACCCTCAAAACAAGGGGGAAAGAATTCTGCACTCACTAGATGAGTGCAGACAGCTCATATTACCTGGACCGTAGTAAACCCTTCAGAAAAACAGACCAGCTTCTTGTCGGCTTTGCCCCAGGGGCAGAGGGGAAGCCCATTTCCAAGCAAACCATTTCAAAATGGATATCGCACTGTATCCATTTCTGCTACAGACTACATGGGAAACCATCACCCTCTAAGTCTATTCGTACCCATTCCACTAGGGGATCTTCCACTTCCACAGCATTCCTTAGAGGAGATTTCACCAGCGACATCTTGGAAGCTGCCACCTGGAACCTCTATCCATACCTTTGCAAAGCATTGCCACCTACCTCTTTTGTCTAAGACTAGGGCAGGGTTTGCCTCTGCAGTTCTGCTGGGCATGCTGACCCATGACTAGGTCTCTTACTAATCCTTCCATCCCTCTCCTCAGCTTTGGGAATCCTCCCACAGGTGAGGACTGCAACAGTGAAACACTAAGAACATAGTACAGTTGTGTACGTTTACCATAAATGAAGATGTTTGAGTGTATTCACTGCAGTCCTGGTTTCCCTCCCTCCTTCCCCCTTGTATCCTCTTTCCTTAGGGAGACCTAAGCTCCTCACGGTGGCTTTTAGCCACCAGGACCACTTTGCCATATTTCCTTGTGCTTCTGATGGGTTAGGGCAAAAAAAAAAAAACAGATGTAATGGCATCGGCTGCCCTGCTTTATAGACCTGACGTCTGACTACAGGCGACAGCAGCCGACGCAGAAAAACATAGACTCTGGTATTCAGGCCAGCCAGGGGCTACCACAGCAGGGATAACACACAGGTGGTTGCAACAGTGAATGAACTCTAACATCTACATTTATGGTAAGTGTACACAGCTGTACTTTTCTTAGCTAGCACACAGCAAACCATTATTGTGGAAGATTCTGTTGACTTGGGCCGTTAACCTCAAGATTTGGGACAGTCTCAATGCATGTATGCATTAAGTATTGGGGTTTCTGCTTTGGCCCTTTTTTCAAGTAGATGCTGTTTAGAATGGTGTTAAGACTTCAGCATCTTTGAGCAATTGTAACCGCCAGCTGTCAGGGCAAGAGTTTGCAAAGCTTATGGTGTGCCTTTTCCAGCTGGAATTTTTTTTTTAGTGAATCCCTCTAGTAACTTGGCACAGGTCTCATTCTGTACTGAACAGAGAAGCAGAATTTATCCTAGGTTCCATTTGCTGTGGTGCATAGACATTGAGTCCTCAAAAGGGAAGGTTAGATCTTGTAAAGGTAC
>NC_056748.1:360209002-360227125 GCF_019279795.1 Protopterus annectens
CGTCTCGTCTTTTCATCAATTTTGGCGGGACATCCAGTTCTTTGCAGTGTCACTGTTGTCCCATATTTTCTCCACTTTTGATGACTTGTCTTCACGGTATTCCATGGTATAGCCAATGCTTTGGAAATGTTTTTGTACCCTTCTGATTGATACCTTTCAACAATGAGATCCCTTTGATGCTTTGCAAGTTCTCTGCTAACCATGGTTTTTGCTGTAGCAGGCAAATGAGTAAATGTCAGGAAAATCCTACTAGGACAGCTGAACTTTATTTGGGGTTATTATATACGTACATATATTATATAGATATATATTACATATATATATATATATATATATATATATATGTGTGTGTGTATATATATATATATATATATATATATGTGTGTGTGTGTGTATATATATATATATATATATATATATATATATATATGTGTGTGTGTATATATATATATGTGTGTATGTATGTATGTGTATATATATATATATATATATATATATATATATATATATATATATATATATATATATATATATATAGTATTGAACCAAAATACCCAGGAAGGAGCGTAGTACGAACAAATGCAATAAATCCCAGCGAAATATAAAGTTCTTCTAATTAATAGTCAAATCCAGCAAAATAGTTCAGTGCTGACACAAATAAACCATTCGGTTCAAGAGTAAAATATAAATTCCTTTAATGTAGTTAGCGCTTTCACGGCAAATGAACGCCGCTTCATCAGACAAGTAAATGCAATCTGAGAGTTAGGATTTAAAATACAATGTATCCTGCTCTCAGCCAATCAAAAAACAGCCAATACGTAAAAAAATTAAGATGTAATTCCTTCGTTGATTATACATACGAAGGAAACTTACATCTACAAGTATATAAATACATGAATAAAATGCACCCTAATACCACAAATTGGTAAAAATACATAAATAATTGATTATAAAGGTACACATTATTAGCGCTATAACAATTGAAACTTCAAACCCATGCTAAAATGTAATCCAAGCGCTGCTTGAGTCGTTCCTCTCACAAACCAATAAAGGAATACATTCTGAATGATAAAAGCCTACTCAATTGGCAGAAATCGTATATGTTCCTACAATGTGTACAAAGCCATGGTATACATACATCATAACCTAGAGAGAATATGTAAATAAAAAATAAAAAATATGTGTATATATTTAAAAAATATATGTATATACACATATACAAATATGTGTTTGTCCATTTATGTATATATACATAGTCAGTGCATGAGCACATATGAAGTGAATTCTGATAAAATCATATCTCAACATATAAAATATAAAATGTATAACTATGCCGTGAACAATTTAATGTATCCCCGAGATTTGACAGAATAATGCTCATTTAAGTGTTCTACCTTTCAGGTGAGGTTTAATTGATAGCACTTAATTTATCCCCTTCCCTCGATGGGCAGCTAGCCTGCAAATCCATTTCAATTCTGCTTGTTCTGTCAAATTTACTACATCACCTAACCTTAAACCTTCACATAAAACTTGTAGTACCTGAAATACAAACGTATGTATATTGCCTTCATTGAGCGTATGTTTCGCAAGGGCACTGCATTCCTGTTGTCTATTTAAACAGTATACATGGTCACTAATGCGCTCCCTGAGCGATCTATTCGTTTTACCCACGTAAAATGAGAAACATTTTACACAATGTGCTATGTACACGACATTTCGAGTTGCACAATTACTGTCATATGTTTAAGTCCAAAGATGACCAGTATCTGGATGCCTAAAGTAGTGGGATTGGTCAATATAAATACACTGTTGGCAATTTCCACATTTACTTGTTCTCTCAAAGCCCGTCCTAGGTTTTATGGTACGGGTCAAAGCCCGTCCTAGGTTTTATGGTACGGGTCGATGCAACACACAGATGACGTTTAAGACTGTACATGTTGCTAAAAGTAAAGGACGGAACTTCACCCACTAAATTAGCTACTCTACTATCAGCTAATAAAATATTCCAGTTTTTTCTAATGGCCTCCTGAACTATATTTAACTTCGCCCCATACGGTACCACAATATTAAGAGAACGAGCGTTCACTTCTTTGTTCTCAGTTACAATTGAACGTGCAGTTTGGGAAAAATAAGGTTTAGCTCTGGTCTTTCTAAGGACCTTCATTTCCTGATAAACCCTATCTATTTCATTGCAGGAGTAACCCCTCTTTAATAACCCTCCTCGTAGATAATCTAATCCTGATGTATAATCCTCCAGAGTGTGGATAGGCGTGAAACACGCATGGCTTGACCTCTGATTATGTTCATAAAAATGTGCGAACTATGCATACTCTGCCTGTGAAGGAATGCTGGTTTATAGCATGATTTGCGATGTATCTTGGTGTTGATCTGTTTATTATCCTTAAACACAGTGACATCCAAAAAATCTATGTTGATGGAAGAAAAATTCATGGTAAACTTCAAAAAAGAGCTGGAGGAATTTATGTCATGATAGAACCTTTCCAGTGCGTTGACAGATCCTTCCCAAAGGAAAAAAAGGTAGTCAACAAACCTTTTATAGAATAGGATATTTGGATTATGTATTATATGCTCATCCTCATATATATATATATATATATATATATATATATATATATATATATATATATATATATATATATATATATGTATGTAATATATAATTTGTGTATATGTACGTAAACATGGATTTATCCCAAACTATAGAATTACCATAATGTTTAGTAGAAAAACAACTAGAAGGAAATGACAAAAGCTTATATTCACGAACGTCCGGATTGTCGTAAATTTTCCCCTAGTACGTAAACAATCTGCCAACAAAACTTAAAAAAATAAATAAAGCCCACCCAAGTAGGGGGCTGTGCCCCTCATAGCCCCTCCCCCACACTAAATATACCAATGCTGCGATCAAGTTTCATTGGAGAAAAGAGCAAAGTTCGCCACACTGGCCAACTGGCTCCTTTGTCAGATTTTCTCAGCAAATCTGGACATTTGTGAAGTTATACTTTCATCGTATCCATCTTGCCATTTTGCAACTCGACATTTTGGCTTTGAGAATTTGAAGTCGAACCATACACATGCACAGTGTTTGTGCTATGTTGATATTTATACATATGATATATATATATTTTTTTTAAATAATAATTTCTAGACTTTCCCTTGAGTATGCTTGAATTTTTGAAGGTGCTTCCATGTTATAGCAGCCCCTGGTAGTAGCGTCTGTGATTGCCACAGTAACCTCATGGAGAACATGTTTGTATGCATTACTTTTTTATAGAGGAATAGAGATATAATGACAGAGGGAGAGATGTCTGTTACTTCTGGACATTTCTGCTTCGTTCATAAAGTAAATTTGTAGGTAATGTTAAACGGCAGTGTCACACAAATATACCTTGCTGCTGCCTACTTTCAGCCATTGTGAACACCTCTGTACTGCTGGTTCCACTCCTCTTTGCTTGTATTGGTCTGAGCTGATTTTAAAGGTAGTCTCTGTGCAAAAGCACTATTTGCTTTTACATATTTTCGTATTTTCATAGCTTTTTGCAAAAAAGTTTGAGATTGGTGTCTTTGTAAAGTAGGAGTGTTTGGTAATTGCCCTTAAATTTAATAACAGTAATAGAAATTACGATAATAGCTGGCAGTTAAATACAGATGATTCAAATTCTGACCTGGTAACTAAGCTGTTTCCTGAACTGAACTGAAGGATACTCACTTTGATTTCTTATGTCTGCATGTATATACGGTGTCAGTATTATTGAGCTGTCCCTGAAAAAGGACATTTCTGTCTAGCAGCCTTACCCGGAAAACAATTGTATGAAATAAAACAAATAATGCACTCTTTCGTTACAAATGTAATGCTGTTTAAACCCCAACCACAGACTGTCGCCTGAAACAACCCTAAATTAACCAAGAAAGTTGTTTTTATCAATTGTTCTCATTTTATTTTATTCCCATAATTCCTCATAAGATCTTGCATAGTGCAATGTACATAAAATCCATAACTTGCAGATGATTCCATGGATACTCCGTACGCGTGCTGTGGAAACCACAGACCCCATCACCAGGGGCTGCTATAATAAGGAAGTACCTTTCTGACTTATGCTTTCTTTGAACTGTTTTTGACTCGTCATACTTTTGCAGTTATTTGTACCTGACCCTTGGAAAAAGAAATCCTCGGTCAGCTAACTTGTACAGTCAACAGCACTGTTGCTGTTCAAAGCCACAACACATTTTACTTTATATCTGTTAATAATGCAGCCTGTTTAGATGTCCTTCGTGTTTCACTTTTGCAGTCATTACATTTGGGTAATCTGCTGACAGGTTGCCCTCAGTCGGCCTGATTAACAAAGTCTTGGGTCCTGCGTCTGTTGCTCTCCCTTCTTCCATGACATCAGGTCTTCAGGGGTTTAAAACATGCAGTAGACACCATTACATCAGTCTTTCTTGCCGCGCGGTGCCCGAAGCAGTTCGCAAGTGCCGGTCGGCAGAGTTTCAGAACCGAAGTCTTCAACTAAAAGGTAAGTACCCCGTTGGAAACTTTTTCTTGATGTCCTTCAAGGATGCATCTGCAGTCCTTACATATGGGTTGTCCTGCCTCAGGCAGCCCTTCGGTCGGCCGGATTCCAAAGTCTGGGTCCGGCATCGGCTGATGTCGCTCCCTTCCCGACGTCAGAGCGCCTGGGATATCAAAGCGTCAGCCGACGCCATCTTCCTCAGTCTTTCTTGCCGCGTGGTGCCCGAAGCAGAAGCAGTTCGCAAGTGCCGGTCGGCCAGCCAGCTCCTGTAATTTCAGCTAACCGAAGACTTCAAAAAGCGAAGTACCCCATTGGGGACTCTTTCTTGCCTCAGCCGATGTCAGATCAAACGTTTAAAGTTAATAACTGTTTAACTTGTGGGAAACAAATACCTCATAAGGATTTCCACTCTTACTGCCTCCCCTGCCTAGGCCCAGACCACGACGTCTCGGCCTGTGCAGCCTGTGCCTCCTTCAATAGACGCACTCTTAGGCGTCGGTCGGAGTTTGCAGAGGAATTTTTTGGGGATACTTACTGTTACAAGATGCCGTCGGAGCTTCCGACTACGCATTTAACCAAAAAACGGAAGGACAAGGACCGACACACGCGGCCCGTGGTTTCGGCCGAAACCACGCCTAGGCCTACCGCGAGTGTCTTGGTATCTGCTGAAACAGAATCCTTGGTGCTTCCGACCGACGAAACCGCACAACCGACAACCTCTGTCCCGGAGGCCACCTCTGAATCGGTCATAGAATTCCCCTCTGAAACTGGTGCTCTGGAAACTACCGACACCATTTCTCTAGATAAAACTACTCCAGCACGTGGGGCAGCCAGGCCTCCTGCATCCATGTCCATAAAGGCATTTACCCATGCTAAATCTGCTAAACAGCCAAAATCTCTCCCTCCCAAGGCTATTCCTCAGGGATCCACTACCGGTTCACGGATTTTAAGTTTAGCTGAGGACCTTATTTCCTTAATTAGGGGCTCTCAGCCACATCCGGACAGGGGCTCTCAACCTCCTCTAGACAAAAGGCCCAGGGTTGAGCACACAGATCCCCAGTCTTCTGATGAGGCCTCAGATGACTCTGCTGTATCAGACTACCAGGAGGAGGCCTTTACGGCCTACGAGGATTTTGATGCAGAGGAATCTATTCCCTCGGCCTCCCCTCCTGAAGAGTTGTCCTTTGGGGACACACTTGAGAGAGCATTTCAAATGGCAGGGCCAGGAATTCTCTGATTCCAGGAAGAGGTTAAGGACTTTTTTGCATTTACCTCAGCATAGACCTTTGGCTATTCCTCCTGTTTTAAATGTCATTGATGATGTGTAATGAGTCTAGTATTTCACCAGACTCACTTCCTCCGGCTCCTATCAAACCCGACAGGTACTACAGGGTCCCGGACTCGCATCATTTCCTTTACAAGGGCCACTCTGCTGACCCAGAAACTATTTCCCAGGGCCCTAAAGGGGTTGCAACCACCACTACTAAAAATCCACTTCCTTCTGAAAGGGAGTCCAGGGCTTTAGAGAGATGGGGTAAAAAAGTGTATACTTCTTCCACTCTTTCTATGAGGGCATTAAATTGTCAATTCCATATGATACAGTACCAAGAGTATTTGTTAGATGAATTGCATAAAAAACTTTCTTCGCCTGAACCCCTAGACCGCAAGGCACTTCAGGATCTGGTACATAACTCCCAGCAGGTTAGCAACCATTTCTTGCAGTGTGGTTATGATGCATTGGAAGCTTCATGTAGGTCAGTAATGACAGGTGCAGTCATACGTAGACATGCTTGGCTGAAGGAACAAACTCTGCCTGACCATGTTAAAGCAAAGCTACTGGATGCTCCGCTGGAAAAGCAAAAGTTATTTGGCTCCACGGTTCAAGAGGTCTTAAAGAAATTTGAGGAAAAGGCTAAATCAGTACAAACAGTCAAAGATTTTCTCCAGGTCCAACCACCAAGATTCAGCAGAAATTGACCTAAGAATTGGTCCTTTCCGGACACAGACAGATCTCAGAGGCAGAAACAGACGTGCCAGAGGTAGAGGGCAAGCTCGAGGTTCCTACAGAGGACGTTAATGGCAGCCTCCTAACCAGAGAGGTACTGCAGGGCCTACAACTACTACACAAGGACCATCTCAGTGACTTGACTTTGTCCCCGCCAACCAGGTCTCAATTGGAAGCACCTTTGGGCGGAAAGCTGTCTTTATTCTCAAAAAATTGGCACAGTATTACAAAGGACAAATGGACAATGCAAATAATAGACAAAGGATACCGGTTCCATTTCCATACATTACCAAAAAGACAAGGCATGCCAAACCTGCCACCAAACCAAAGGGCAGAGGCTTTAAAACAAATTTCCAAGCTACTACAAATGAAAGCAATAGAAAGGGCAGAGGCTTTAAAACAAATTTCCAAGCTACTACAAATGAAAGCAATAGAAAGGGTTCCTCTTACAGAACAAGGCCAAGGATTTTATTCCAGACTATTCCTTGTTCCAAGAAAAGAAAAGCAATGGAGGCCTATTCTGGACTTGTCCGCACTGAATACTTACCTCATTGTGCCAAAATTCAAAATGCTGACCTTACAGCAACTCCTTCCCATGCTGGGCAAGGGGTCATGGCTGGTAACTCTAGACCTCAAGGAGGCATACCTGCATGTCCCTATCAGACAAAGTTGCAGAAGATACCTCAGATTTCTTGCAGGTTCAGAGCATTATCAATTCTCAGCATTGCCCTTTGGCTTATCTACTGCGCCCAGAGTATTCACGAAATGCCTGGCATCAGTAATTGCACATTGCAGACTTCAGGGGATTCAAATATACCCATACCTGGACGACTGCCTCATACAAGCGGACAGCCAGCAAACACTGGTAAAACACTTAAACTATGCCATCCGACTACTACAGGCCTTGGGATACACAGTCAACATTCAGAAATCAAGACTTGTTCCATCCCAACGAATAATTTTCCTGGGTGCAAAACTGGATACAAACACCCAAATGGCTTTTCTCACAGAAGAAAAACAAGCACAACTACCGGATTATTTCAGAAATCTGACAACACAAACCCAGCTAACTGCAAGGAAAATCCTGCAGGCCCTGGGTTTCATGGCATCTTGCATTCTTCTGATCCCACAAGCAAGGCTGCATATGAGGAAACTACAATGGTACCTAAGGAGTCTATGGTCTCAGCACAGTCACAGCCTAGAAACTCTGATCCCCCTCATTCCATGCCTTCAAAAGGAATTCCTGTGGTGGGCAAAAGCAAGCCAGTCAAACATGGGCCTGCCTTTCAGCAAGCCACATACCAGCCAAACCATTACAACGGACGCCTCGGATCATGGATGGGGGGCACACATGGAGGACAGATGCATTCAAGGACAATGGACACAAAAAGTATTGCATTTGCACATCAACCAAAAGGAAATGCTGGCAGTGATACACTCCATCGAGGCCTTCAAGCACTTCCTGCACCAAGGTCACCTGTTAATAAAGACAGACAATACCACAGTTATGTGGTACATAAGCAAGGAGGTACCCATTCATACCCTCTTTGCAGGCTGGCGATGAATCTGTGGGAACTTTCCCTAAAACTCAATATAGAGCTACAATCCCAGTTCGTACCAGGAAAAGACAATGTACTGGCGGACAGCCTGAGCAGAAACATTGTGGATCCACACGAATGGATGTTGCACCCAGATATCTTTCTCCAGATAACACAATCATGGGGAAGTCCGGACATAGATCTTTTTGCCTCCCACCACAACCATCAACTGAGGAAATTCTGCACAAGGACATACCATCCTCAAGCATGGAAAGTGGACGCCCTCTCCTTCAGCTGGAATACTCTAACAGTATGTGCATTCCCACCGCTGCCACTGATGACCAAGGTCTTACTGAAGATCAGGACAGAGCAATCAAAAGTAATTCTGAGAGCCCCGGACTGGCCAAGACAACACTGGTACCCACTGTTAAGGAGCATGTCATGCATGAAACCTTGGCCTCTACCACAATGGCCACTTCTACTGACACAACACAATTACAAGACTCTGCACTCCAGCCTCAAAACCTTACAGCTGACAGCCTGGAAAATACCTTGACTCCTCACCAGGATAAACTATCCAAGAGGGTACAGGATGTCATCATGGAAGCCCGGCGTCCCTCCACAAGAAAAGCATATTCAGCAAAATGGAAAAGATTTCGAACCTGGAACACCACTAAGGGTCATGATCCGACAGTCATCAGCATTCCACATATATTCTGGAATACTTGGCTGAAATACTCCATAATGGCCTTTCTTATTCCTCCATAAAAATTCATGCTTCAGCAATTTCGGCAGAGTACAACACTGATCCACCTGTATTCTCTCATCCTCTACTAAGGCAGTTTCTAAGAGGGATAAAAAAACATTAACCCTCCAAGGAAACCACCAGTGCCTACATGGGACCTTAACTTCATGTTGGAAAAATTAACTCTTCCTCCATTTGAACCAGCAGCATCTTCAGAACTACAATTCCTATCTTGGAAGACTGCCTTCCTTCTGGCCATAACCTCAGCAAGAAGAGTATCTGAGTTACAGGCCCTCATGGCAGTACAGCCTTTTCTCATTTTTCACCAGGACAGAGTCTCTTTGAGAACCAATCCTTCATGCCAAAGGTGGTATCCAGGGTTTCACTGAACCAAGCTATTCACCTGCCGACCTTCTTTCCAAATCCACAAAATAAAGGAGAGAAACTTCTGCATACTTTGGACATCCACAGACAGTTGCGCTATTACTTGGACAGAACTAAGACTTACAGAAAAACTTACCAACTCTTTGTAGCATATGCTGCTGGTGTACAAGGAAAAGCAATTTTCAAACGGACAATTTCAAAATGGATAGGAAATTGCATTCGGTTCTGTTACTCTCTTCATGGAAAAGCAGTGCCAGCTAACAAGGCCTCATTCCACCAGAGCAACAGCCACCTCCACAGCCTTCTTAAGAGGGGTGGCTACAAAGGACATTTTAGAAGCTGCTTACATGGAGTTCCGTGCATACATTTTCCAAGCATTACAACTTGCCCTTATATTCCAGATCCAGAGCAGGCTTTGCTAGTGCAGTCCTGCAGGGCATGTTAGCTACACCATCCTTTTCTTAGGTCCTACCTCCCCCAGCTGGGCTATGGTATTCTACCCATATGTAAGGACTGCAGATGCATCCTTGAAGGACTTACTACAGTTTTGTACCTACCATAAATGTAGATGTCTGATGGGTATGCATCTGCAGTCAGGTTTTCCCTCCCTCCTACCCCTCTGTGGTATACTATGGGTACATATCCCTAATTTTAGCTAGCTGGGGTTATCTTTTATGGTGTATTTGTTTTTTTATTACTGTGCATGTTTGGAATTATTTCATTTCTCCAAATTTAGCCTTACTTAGAGGGCAACTGGCATCTGGGGCAAGAAAAACTGAGGAAGATGGCGTCGGCTGACGCTTTTATATCCCAGGCGCTCTGACGTCGGGAAGGGGGCGACATCAGCCGACACCGGACCCAGACTTTGGAATCCGGCCGACCGAAGGGCTGCCTGAGGCAGGACAACCCATATGTAAGGACTGCAGATGCATACCTATCGGACATCTACATTTATGGTAGGTACAAAACTGTACTTTCCTTACCGATGTCAGTAAAAGTTAATAATTGCATTACTTGTAGGAATCAAATACCTCATAAGGATTTTCATTTGTACTGTATTCCTTGCCTAGGCCCCGACTACAACGTGCCTTGCTGTTGGTTTTGTGCTAAATATAATCAACGCACTATTAAACGTCTGTATATTTTTGCTTCTAAATATTTTGGCTCACGATTTAATTATCCAGAAATGTCATCGGTTAGCAATCTGACTACCAGAATACCTAAAAAAACACAAAGAAAAAGACAGACCGTCTAGGTCCAAAATTGACTATGCTTCTCCTAAACCAGTTGTCAGTTCGCCGGTACTCAGTGAGGCGCTATTGCAGCCCCTGATACCCACTGTTTCTGACTCGCAGGCCTCTACTGAGACCCATTCGGAGTCCGGTATGCCTCGAGATGCTTCATTTATGGAACCCGCAGATGTCTCTACCTTAGATGGGTCCGGAGCGCTGTGCAGGCACGGGCTTCTGAGGGTGTTTTCAGGCCTACAGATTTGTGTATTAGACCGATGCCATTTTCGAAACTAAGGCCAAAATCTAAATCTGTCTAAAAATCCGATGCTTGGGCAACATGTGCAGGCCCCTATGCCTAAAAAAACAAATTATCAAAATGGCTGAATATTTAATTACTCTGATCAGGGGTAGCCAACCCCCTCCTAAGAGGCCTAGGCAAGACATTGATTATGAATATTCTGAACAGGATTCTATTTCTTCTGACTCTTCCAGTGAACAGGATTTCCCTATACCTACTTATGAGGACTCCAATGCAGAAGATTTCTTTCCTTCTGCTTCTCCCCCTGAGGATTTTTCCTTTGGGGAAACTTTACATACCTTTCTGCAGCCTTGGCAATCTGGGCTTTAAACTGTCAATTTCATATGCTTAAATATCAACAGCATATCATGGGACTAATTAAGCAGAAAATAATGTTAATTTCTGACTGTATGAAAAATAAAGATTTACAGGATTTATTACATTCAGCCGAACAAGTTGGAAAACCTACTTGGCACAGACCCAGTTACAGTAGCCCTGCAAGAGGCCTCCAAAAAATCAAAACCACATTGCAAAGAAGGCATGCTTGGCTCAAAGTGCAAACTCTGCCTGATCATGTTAAAGCAAAATTGTTGGATGCTTCTTTACAACGGGACTGTCTCTTTGGTAATAAGGCTGAATACGTTTTAAAAAAGATGGAAGGTAAAGCTAAATCTATGCAAACTGTGAAAGATTTCTTACAAGTGCAACCTCCAAGATTTAGTAGGCACTGGCCTACCAAGAACTGGTTCTTTCCAATTCCTTCGAGAGCCACTCAAGTCAAACCCAGACATTCCAAAGGCTCCAGGTTTCAGTCACAAGGGACTTTTAGAACAAAACAATGGGGTGCCTCCACCTCCAAATCTGGAAGCAAGAAGGCTCCTCCCTATGGTAAACAGTCTCAATGACTTCCCTGTACACTCACCAAGCACTTACCTTTTAGCCGCCCCTTTGGGGGAAAAACTGGCACTTCATGCACGAAACTGGCAACTTATAACCTAGGACAGATGGGTTTTAAATATAGTATCCCAGGGATACAGATTTCATTTCCACACATTGCCAATCCCAAACAGATGGCCAGACCTGCCCCCAAATCAGTGGGCAGAGGCCCAGAATCAAGTTCTGTCCCTCATGAACATGGGGGCTATTCAACCAGTAACAAAAAGGAGAAGGTTTCTACTAAAGACTTTCCTGGTACCCAGAAAAGACCAATCATGGCATCCAATTCTGGACTTACCTACTCTAAACGCATTTCTGGACATTCCAAAATTCAAGATTCTGTTGAAGCTTCCTATGCTAGTCAAAGATGCCTGGTTTGTAACTCTAGACTTAAGAGGCTTAACTGCATATTCCAATCGGGGAATCTTGCAGAAGATACCTCCGCTTCAAAGCAGGCTACTTGCATTACCAGTTCTCTGCACTGCCCTTTGGCTTGTCTACTGCGTCCAGGGTCTTCACAAAGTGTCTGGCTCCAGTAATTGCATTTTGCAGGCAAAGAAAAATTCAGATATATCCATACCTGGACGATTGTCTAATTCAGGCAGAAAGTAAGGACATTTTTCTAAAGCATCTGACATTTGTAAAAAGGGTTCTAACTTGTCTAGGGTACACCATAAATGAAAAGAAATCACAATGGTACCCTCTCAAAAAAATTAAATTTTAGGGTGCAAGTTTGAATACAACTGCCCAGATGACTTTCCTTACGCCAGAAAAGCAAATTCAATTGGTAACTTACTTCAAACAGGTGGCCACAAGAACCCTGCTATCTGCAAGACAAGTTCTGCAAGCCTTTGGGTTCATGGCCTCCTGCATTCTTCTAATTCTATATGCAAGACTACATATGAGGAAACTTCAGTGGTACTTAAAAAGCTTATGGAGTCAACATTGTTACAGCCTGGAAACAATGATTCCCTATCATACCTTGCCTGAAACTAGAGTTCCTATGGTGGGCAGAGGCCTGCCACCAAAACAAGGGACTGCCATTCACTCCACCCCCTGCCGCCCCAAACCCTAACTACAGACACATCAGACTATGCTTGGGGGGGCTCATCTGGCAGGGAAGTGCATTCAGGGCAGATGGAGCCCAAGTCAAATGCACCTTCATATCAATCAGAAAGAGATGCTAGCTGTACAGAATGCACCGATAGCCTTCAAGGACTACCTTCATCCAGGGCAATTTAATGATAGACCGACAACACCACAGTTATGTTGTACATAAACAAGCATGGGGGTACACATTCCTACCCCCCTTTGCAGACTAGCCATGGCATTGTGGAACACGGCCTTGACCTACCATATACAACTACAAGCTCAATTCCTGCCAGGAAAGCTGAATACTCCGGCAGACGAACTAAGCAGAAATCTTATGAACCCATACGAATGGAAACTGGAACCACGAATTTTCAACATGTTGACACACAAATGGGGGAGTCCAGACATAGTTCTGGGGTGAGGCAAACAGATCTATCAGTTGGACAAATTCTGCACAAAAATTCATCACAAAAAAGCTTGAAAAGTGTATGCTCTATTTAGTTTATGCTTTTCCCCCCCTCTGCCGCTGCTCTCCAAAGTTCTACTAAAAGTCAGAGAGGACAAACCAAAAATGATTGAATGCTCCAGACTGGCCTCGCCAGCACTGGTACCCACTCCTGTGCAATGTGTCGCACCTTCCACCGTGGCACCTGCCTCAGCAGAACAACCAAATTCTGCACACTCTGCTCCAAACTTTGAATCTTGCTGCGTGGCTAATCATGTAAATTCACCCTTGACATCCCTCCGCAAGTCTGTGATGGATGTCATTTTGGAGGCGGGAAGGCCTATTACTAGAAAATCTTTTATGTTGACAAATGGAAAAGATTATTTGCCTAGAACCAGTCACAAGGAATAAGCACAGCAATGCCCAGTATTCTTCAGATTTTACAATACTTAACTGAGATGCTTCACAAGGGCCTATCTTTTTCTTCCATAAAATCCATGCCTCTGCCATTTCAGCCCATTACAACACATATCCTCCCCGCTTCTCTCGTCCTCTGCTAAAGCAGTACCTCAGAAGGGCCCAAAACTTAAGACCACCCAGGAGAGCTCCAACCCCTGCATGGGACCTCAATTTTGCATTGGAAAAACTCACTCTCCCTCCTTTGGAGCCAGCTGCTACTGCAGACCTAAAATTTCTCTCTTTGAAAACAGCTTTCCTTTTAGCAGTCACTTCAGCTAGAAGGATTTCTGAATTACAGGCTCTTATGGCAGTGGAGCCTTTCATTATTTTTCATGCGGACAGGGTGTCTCTCAGGACCAGTCAATCTTTCATGCCTAAGGTGGTATCCAGTGTGGCTCTTAATCAGACCATTCATCTGCCAACTTTCTTTCCCAATCCACAGAACAAGGGTGAGCGGATTGTGCATTCATTTGATGTGCACAGACAACTTAGATTTTACTTAAACAGGACAAAATCTCTACAAAAATCTGAACTACTGGTAGCCTTTCCCACAGCTCCTGCAGCAAATGCCATTTCAATGCAGACTATTTACAAATGGATAAGCCATTGTATTTGTTTCTGCTATATGCACCATGGTAAAACTATTCCCCAAGGGATCAGATCTCATTCCACCAGGGCTGCATCTACTTCTGCAGCTTTTCTCAGAGGTGTTCCTACCAGAGACATTCTAGAAGCTGCTACCTGGAGCTCGGTTCATACATTCACCAAACATTACCATTTACCTTTCTTCTCCCAAATCCAGAGCTGGCTTTGCCACTGCTGTCCTGCAGGGCCTTATAGCTGGTCCTAATGCTGTATAAATCCATCCTCCCAACCATAGCTTTGGGATTCTACCCAAATGTGATAACTGCAACAGTGAAACACAAGCATAGTACAGTTGTGTACACTTACCATAAATGTAGATGTTGGTGTATTCACTGTTGCAGTCCTGGTTACCCACCCGCCAGCCTCCTGTTTTTTCTGTTACTATACCTCTACTTTCTTTTACTATGCTTAAAAGCCTTTTTGGGTGTATTTGCTTTTGTTTGGAGGTATATTTTTGTGTGTAACATCTACATTTATGGTAAGTATACACAACTGTACTTTTTTTTACTCCATTTGGCACTTCCGAGGAGTTTCACCTCTTTACAATCCTTGTTCTCAGAAAATTTTATTCATTTTAAGCCAGACTGTTCCAATGAGTAGAGATGTTGTAAGATAAGTAATTAAATCTAATTCTGTTGACCAAGTTACAATGTGGTTTAATTATTTTCGCTTTTGTCTTTTTCAGGTAGGAGACTCTACCTACCCACCTGCTGCACAGTATCCATACCCAGGAGCTCCTGGAGGCTATCCTCCTGCAGGTGGTGGAGCATACCCACCAGGTCCTCCTGCAGCTGGAGGCTACCCACCTACCGCACCAGGGGGCTACCCACCTACCGCACCAGGGGGCTACCCACCTACCGCACCAGGAGGCTACCCACCTACCGCACCAGGGGGCTACCCACCTACCGCACCAGGAGGATTTCCAGCTCCTGGAGGAGTACCAACATACCCAGGAGGTAAGTGTATACATTTGTAATTCGTATTATTGAGGATAGTGGGGTTTTTTTTATTTTTAGGCTAATGTGTATTCTGTTTCCAAGAACTCTTTTATCCTTAGGTGGTTCTTCACAACCTTGAGTGGAAAACCTAAGGTACTTCCTTCTGTACTTGTTCTTGCTTCTTTGTTTTCACAGCTGCAAGAAAGAAAAATCTCATAATTTCATGCATAGGGTGACATGGCTCTATGCATGGGATTCTTATGTGTGGGTTAAGGGATGTACCATTTCTGTAACACCAATTATTTCTATTTGCTTGCAGTGCTTTGCTCGCCTTTTGTAGTCTGCATGTCGTCTGAGTCTACTTCAATAGTTTCCCTCAAGTGTTAGGTAGTGCCCTGTATAGACACAGGCAGCATTAGTTAACATTTTTTACTCTAAAAGCATCCCTGAAATTTCACAAATGCCTTGTTGTATACAGGCAGTTAGTCTGAGCAGTGACAAGTATTACCCCCAGATTTGCAAATCAGATACTCGTGACTTTACTCTCTCTTCTTTCAGCAACTGTCTAATCAGTAAAAATGGCGTGTTGCCATGGATATTAACTTTCCCTCTATCTCTTACCAGCTTGGGGGATATGGCTATCCTGAGGCAGTGACAACCAGATACTTCTTGAGTATGGCAGATGTATTTACACAATGTCACTGAAGGCAAAGCTGTCATATAAAAGCACTCCTGTTTGTCAGGTTGTTGTAGTACACTTGCTGCACCTATCACACTCCACATGAAGCAAGCACCATAGACCCAGATACACTGAGGCACTTAAATGTAACCTTCCTAAACCCCAAAGACCTCCTAGATAGAGTGCAGAACAAATGCAGTCTTTCAAAACACCCACATCAACATCTTCAGCCACATGTCATGGAGCCTGTACCGTTAAGCCCACAATGATTTCACTCACCAGACTGTGTAAGGAGAAAGTCGCAGTCAATTACTTATCAGGGGCCAGGATCCACCACATTACACGCACACACTTGGGGGCATTGGACCACAAGTACCAGTGTGACTCCTTCATAGTAAATGTGGGTGTAAATGTTTCCTTACACTATATGATGAAAGACATTATGGAGCTCTCGGAATGTGTGTTCCTGGCTGGTGTGACCCTAGCATTGAGTAGCATTTTGCCTTCTCCAAGGATGAGGCCACAATATAAATAGAAAATGACAGGCTTTAATAACTGGCTTAGTTTCTGGTGTCATTCTAGGGGGTGCAATAGCATTTTGCCTTCTCCAAGGATGAGGCCACAATATAAATAGAAAATGACAGGCTTTAATAACTGGCTTAGTTTCTGGTGTCATTCTAGGGGGTGCAATATTTGTCAGCATGGAAGATTATCAACAGACTATGCTACTTTTCAAGGGGTGGTCTGTAACTCTGCTGTCTAGACTTCTGAATATTGGCTAAACATTGTCCTCTCTCCTGTTGCCTTTTTTAGGCAGTGCCAAACTGGCAATCCTGCCAACATAGCAAATAAAAACCAAGGACATGTAAAGGTTCTACTCAGTGCTAGGAGTCTGAACAAGCAACTCCACTCCCTACAAGCTCTCTTCACCCTACAGAATTTTGACATCTATGTAGTCACTGAGACTTTGTTTAAAGCTATGGGGAGGACCCAGGCAGTGCAAGGCTATAGTGCCTTCCACACATTTAGACTAGCTTACCCAGACATGGATGAAAGGTAGAGCTTATCTGTACATGAAAAATAAAATGTACCTCAAGACTGGTCAAATAGGATAATGCAGTTAAGCTTTTCCATATTCATGACACCATGGGCAAAATTCCATACCATTTCTTTGGAAGTTGTAGGGCCCCATCTGTGACCCAGGAAACCCATAACATGTTCAATTTTACTAGACACACTCCCCTTCCAACCAGTACCACTTTAGTCACCCCACTACTAACTCTAACTGGAAGTTAATCTACAACACCAGACTTGCAGGCACAGAGATTCCTGGATTTTGTAAACAGGAGCTACCTGGATAAGATTCAGTAGACTGACCAGGGACACAAACATACTGGATCTGGTCCTCACTAATATGGAAGAGTACTGTACACCGCCTAGTGTAATGATGTCCTTCAAGGATGCATCTGCAGTCCTAACAAATGGGTTGTCCTGCCTCAGGCAGCCCTTCGGTCGGCCGGATTCCAAAATCTGGGTCTGGCCTCTGCTGATGTCGCACTTCACCCGACGTCATAGCTGCAGTTCAGCGGGTATAAAGGCATCAGCCGACACCATTTTCCTCAGTCTTTCTTGCCGCGTGGCGCCCGAAGCAGAAGCTGTTCGCAAGTGCCGGTCGGTCAGGACCAGAGATTGCTACTACCGAAGACTTCTAAAAAGCTAAGTACCCCGTTGGGGACTCTTTCTTGCCTCAGCCGATGTCAGAAAAAGTGAATAACTGTTTAATTTGTGGGAAACAAATACCTCATAAAGATTTCCACTCTTACTGCCTACCTTGTTTAGGCCCAGACCACGACGTAGCAGCTTGTCTAGCCTGTGCTTCTTTCAACCGACGGACACTTAGGTGTCGGTCGGAATTTGCTGAGGAGTTTTTTGGCTCCGCTTTTGCTTACAACATGCCGTCGGAAACTCCGACTTCACAATTAGCTAAAAAGCGCAAGGAAAAGGACCGAGACTCGGTCCGGTTTATTAAAACCGCGGTTAAGTCCACCGCGAGTGTCTCTGTTTCGGCTGAAACCGAGTCCTCAGTTCTTCCTTCGGCCGAAAGCTTGCCTCCTACCGAGGCCTCCTCCAGCATGGCTGAATCTGCTACTGAAATTCCACCTGCTCTTACAGGTTCACAGGATTTATCTGATACC
>NC_056748.1:360227625-360245881 GCF_019279795.1 Protopterus annectens
TGCAAAAGTGTGTGGTGGTTAATCATCTAGGTTTGGAAAGGTTTGAATTGGAAAAAAGTTTACCCCGCCATTCTTTTAAAACCCGGAAGGTTTTTGGTCCAAAGGTTTTGGGGCCCCATCCTAGGTCTGAAGCGTCTGTTGTGATGGTCTGGCTTGTTGACATCTGCGAAAGGGTAGGCCTGGGTTTGACTGGCATGCCTGAGCCCACCATAGGAACTCCTGTTTTAAGCATGGAATTAGTGGGATTTCTGTTTCTAGACTGTGTCTGTGTTGGGACCATAAATTCTTTAGGTACCACTGTAGTTTCTCATATGTAGTCTGGCAAATGGGACCAAGATTATGCATGCCATGAAGCCCAAGGCCTGCAGAACTTTTCTTGTTAACTTGTTCAGTTTTGTTAGCCAAGAAGGAGGAGTTCTTTTGTTTTCTGTAGTCAGGAATGCCATTTGTTGTACTGTGTCCAATTCCGCCAGAATGTCCTTGTTTGGGATGGTATCAGCCTTGACTTTTGAATTGACTGTGTATCCCAGTAGCAAGTAAATGACCCTTTGTAAATCTGTTGTCAGCTTGCTTTGTTGTCCCCTTGGCAGGCAGTCGTCCAGGTATGGGTAAATTTGAATTCCCTGTAGTCCGCAATGGTCGATTACTGATGCCAGGCATTTTGTGAATACTCTGGGAGTAGATAAGCCAAAGGGCAATGCTGAGAATTGATAGTGCTCTGATCCTGCAAGAAATCTGAGGTATCTTCTGCAGATTGGTCGAATGGGGCGTGCAGGTATGCCTCCTTGAGATCTAGAGTTACCAGCCAAGACTCCTTGCCCAGCATGGGAAGAAGTTGCTGTAGGGTCAGCATTTTGAATTTTGGGACAATGATGTATGTATTTAAGGTGGACAGTAGAATTGGTCTCCAACTTTTCCTTTCTTGGAACTAGGAATAGTCTGGAGTAAATCCTTCCTTTCTGCTGTTGGACTCTTTCCACACTCTCATTTTGTAACTCCAATTATCTGCGTGAGCCTCTTTTCTGAGGAGGATAGATTTGGCATTCCTCTTTGACTGGAAAGTGTGGAAGTGAAACCGGTAACCTTGATCTATGGTTTGTAAAATCCACTTGTCTTTTGTTATGTAGTGCCAGTTCTTTGAAAATAAGGTTAACTTTCCGCCTAGAGGAGCTGCCTATTTGTTCCCTGGTAGGAGTTAGGATCAAGTCACTTGGTTGTGCTGATTTTAGTGGCAGGACTGGTCTGCCCCCTGTTGTATTGCCACTGTGTCCTCTGTAGGCCCTAAAATCTGGAGGGTTCTGCCTCTAGCGTCTATTCTGCCCTTGAGAATTGTGAATCAGGAAAGGAGCCCACCTTCTTGGAGGCCAATTCTCTACTAAACCTTGGAGGTTGCAACCTGCAAGAAATCTTTAACAGTCTGAACAGATTTTGCCTTTTCTTCCATTTTCTTCATAACCTGCTGGGCAGGTGTACCAAACAAACTTGTCTTGTCCATAGGAGCATCTAGCAACTTAGCTTTAACATGATCCGGTAAAGCTTGTTCCTTTAGCCATGCATGCCTTCTTATCACTGTGCCTGTCATGGCTGATCTAAATGAAGCCTCCAGTGCATCATAGCCACATTTTAAGAATGGTTGCTAACCTGTTGTATGTTATTTACCATCTCTAATACATATTTCTTATCAAGAGATTCATCAGTGGTTAGTTTTTTAGTTAACTGATCAAGCATAAACTCTTGGTATTGTATCATGTGAAACTGACAGTTTAAAGCTCTAGCTGAAGAGTAGCTGAAGTGTAGACCTTTTACCCCATCTGTCTAATGACCGCTTCCCTTTCAGAAGGAATAGGGTTTTAGCTGTGGTGCTACTGCCTTGGGACCCTGGGATGTAGTTTCTGGGTCTGCAAGTGGGGCCTTGTAAAGGTGGTGATGAGTATCTGGCACCCTGTAAAATCTGTCTGGTTTGGCAGGGGCTGGGGTAAAGAATCTGGAGGAGCAAACATCATTGAAAGCATCATCCACCACGAGAGAACAGGAGGTATAGCTAAGGGCCTGTGCTGTGGGAGGTGCAGAAAGGTCCTAAGTCTTTTCTGGAGTCTGAAAAATCCTGTTGCTGCCATTGGAACTGTTCTCGCATGGCATGCAAGGTTTCCCCAAAGGAGAATTCTTCTGGTGGGAAGCAGCTGGAATGGATTCTTCAGCATCAGAATCTTCAAAATTGGAGAAGGAGCCTCAGGCTGGTCAGTTATGTCTGATTCATCAGCAGAATCATCAGAAGACACTGGCTCAGGGGCTCTGCCCTAGGTCTCTTCTCTGGGGGCTGAGAGGCCCTGTCTGGGTGAGATTGAGATCCTCTAATTAAAGAAATTAAATCTTCTGCCAAAGAAGCATTTGAGAACTAGAAGAGGGCCTGGATGTGGGGGTTTAACAGGCACTGTTTTAGTAGTCTTGGCTGCTTTAGCCCTGGCGAAGGCCTTAATGGACATGGCGCTGGAGGCCTAGCAGCACCACGTGCTGGGGTAGAGACATCCAAGGGATGGTGTCTGATAAGTCAACCACCGTAGTGGGTAAAATTTCTGAGGTCGATTCAAGAGTTGTAGCAGGGGCCTCAGTTGTAGAATAGGTTCAGCTGTACTTTGACAGTTTTTCGGTTTCGGCCGAAACCGAGACACTCATGATTTGCTTTACCGTGGTTTCGGCGAAACCGCGGACCCAGTGTCGCTCTTTATCTCTGCGTTTTTGGGGGTAGTCGGAGGATCCGGCGGCATAATGTTAAAATCAGAACCGAAAAACTGTTCTGCAAACTCCGACCGGCCTAAGCGTTGTCGGTTGAAAAGACAGGCCGAACAGGCTGCTACGTCGTGGGCTGGGCCTAAACAAGGCAGACAGTAAGAGTGGAAATCTTTATGAGGTATTTGTTTCCCACAGGTTAAACAATTGTTAACTTTTTCTGACATCGGCTGAGGCAAGAAAGAGTCCCCAACGGTACTTAGCTTTAGAAGTCTTGTAGTATTCGGTAGAAGTAATCTCTGGATCCGACCGACCGGCACTTGCGAACAGCTTCTGCTTGGTAGCGGCAAGAAAGACTGAGGAAAATGGCGTCGGCTGATGCTTTTATACCCGAAGACCAACAGAGATGACGTCGGATGGAGTGCGACATCAGCCGAAGCCGGACCCGGACTTTGGAATCCGGCCGACTGCAGGGCTGCCTGACGACAGGACAACCCACTTGTTATGACTGCAGATGCATCCATGAAGGACATCCTGCTACTACCATTTCTCTTCAAATACTATTTAACATTACATATGAAAGGTGCAGTAAAATTCAGTTATCTTCACTGTCCAGAATGTTGAAGATAGACTAACCCCGCCAACTTTACACAGTACTGATGGGCAACTAAAACTTGAAGAAACAGCAAAAAATGTTGGCTAAGTTGTAGATGAAGACTTTTCAACTGATATACATTTAGCAGTTACTATCTTCAATGTACAGAACTGACAACCTGATCCTTCTTAGTGTTGAGAGCCACACCAGGGAGATAAATGTTTCCCTGTGCAGAATTAAGAGAACAATGGTCTCTGTTCTGTAATTTACATGTCATCTGGCACAATTACAAAGGTGCAAAGATTATTCACAAAGACTATGAATGGGCTTCAGCAATTTAAGATTTATTTTATAGCCAGAAATGGGAATATAATATGTGATCTAAGAATCTATTCTTCAAGCACACAATAATCGACATGTATACTAGACTGTAACATGAATCAGATTCCCGAAAACATTCACGTGGCCATAAAATAAAAAACAAAGTTTAAAACACTAATTAAGTGGGGGGCTGTTCCCCCCACACCCCCCTAACTAAATATACCATCTCCAAGATCGCTCTACATTGAAGAAAAGGGCAATTCCCGATAATGGCCAACAGAATTTTTTTCCGGAGGAAAAAATTGGAGGACGTGGCCATTCACGGTTCACAGCATTCGCTGTACATGTGTCGATTATTGTGTGTTCGAAGAGATTCTTCGATCACATAATGTAGACCCCCAAAAATTGCAGCCAATCTTTGTCTTCTCTGTCCTATCACATTCTTTGAGGAAACATATAGCTGACATACAGAGCATTAAAGGACCCTGTAATATTTGAAATAAATTGCACAGAATATCCACTTGGTAACCTGAACACAAAAGGACACTCAGCCATGGTAAAAATTAACATACACACAAAGAAATGTGATAATTTCCTATCTCAAAGATTCCCACACCTAAACCTCTCTTTCTTAAACTCACACTATCAGTCCACAGCTCCAAGAAGGAACTGGCTTACAATAAGTCTCTTGCAAGTTCCAACAAGGAGTCTGGAGCTTTAGAGGACACAGTCTCAACAAAAATTAATATTAATATTAAAATGTACCATGAAACTTGACAACTTCATGTCTCTAAGATTCCCATGCTTATGGGATAAACAACCCTTCTCAGTTAAATTCAGCCCATCAATCCATATCTTCACAGAAGAACTGGATGATTACAAGGCCATCAGTAAGCTTCAAAGAGAGATAAGGGGCATTAAGCTCCTTGATGGCCACCAGACCCTGAGCTTGTTCACAAAACTTATAAACCTATACAATAAATATACAGCTGATTGTTTTATTAGGTCTTTGGCTCAAGTACGTCTAAGCTGCCTGTGCATAGCCAAGCAAATGAAAATGATGTTCATCATTCTGGTAGCTTGTATAAGAAACTAGTACTTAGACTGCTTAAGAAATACTGCTAACATCATCCAGGGAATAAAAGAGGGGTTTATTAGAATGAGAATTTTTCATTGTGAAAAAGTATGTGATTCAAGGGCTTCAAACTGCACGGTTGTACGGTGTTATGTAAAGTAACATCTCCTAGAAAAGGCGCTTTTCACTAAAGATATCACAGCTTTCCAAACTTTACAAGTTCTAAAGAAGGTAATGATTCACCGGTACAGTTAAATATCTCATGGGGGCACAATAGCCATTTTAAAGGTCTTAAACACAAGATTTCTTTAAGGAAGTATTTTACAGATGGATGGCCATAAAATAAAAAAACTTTTAGTTATGTACTTACCATAACTTTAGATGTTTGGGATCCATCTCGCCTACATTCTGTACTGATGGGTTCGGAGCCAATCCTCGGCTCCGACTCGGCACGCTATACTATAGAGCAAAGTCTCTTATTGGCTGAGCTATTCTACATCCCAGGATGCACCACCACAGCTTCCCCAGATCTTGTTTGTCGCACACATGACCACACATGCATGTTGATATAACATTGCCAGATGTTTCAAGATGAAACTAACTTGAACTTCCGGTCTCTTCTGATCTCCAAGGCAGGGGAAGGAGGGTGGGTTATTAGGAATGTCGAGATGGATCCCAAACATCTAAAGTTATGGTAAGTACATAACTAAAAGATGTTATGTGATCTATCTCCTACATTCTGTACTGATGGGACAGCGTCCCTAGCACCTGATTCCTGGGTGGCTCACTGAAAACACTCCTGAGAACTGTGGAACCAAAGAAGGCCCTAGATGCCTCCAATGTATGAGAAATAAAGTGTTCGGGGAATATCCTATCCAGCACAAATGTCACTAATGAGAGCTTAGAATGAAAGGCTGTAGTAGCCTGCCCTTTTAGAATGAGCATTCACTGACCTTTAAACTCAATTTTTTTAGTAAGTAGCTGATAAAGTCCCTGGGCCACTTGGCAATAGGCCTTCGATGGCTTTGCCCAATTTATTGTCTAAAAATTACAAACAATGATCTGTTTTCCAAGTTGGGCTGATCAAAAGGGAAAGAAATCCTGGTATACCAATTCCTGGAAGATGTTGGGAAGTCCAGTACTAGTTCATGCTGTTAAAACAGAACTGAGAAGACTTTGGGAAGCTTCCCTTCATTGAAATCAGATATCTTTGTGAAACCATCAGTGGTTTGCACTACTTCTTCAGGGTACTCGGTAGGATGCCAAGAGGTGTCTAAGAAGACAATCAGGTTACAGGTTTCTGTTTGCTGTCCCAGGGTGGAGGCGGAAGCTCTAGACAAGGACAAGGTGCTGACCAACGAGAGGTATTGACGTGATCCCGCAGTGGACAAGCCCACTCTATGCCTGAAAGCATCCAGCCATAGAGGAATGGGACCGGACCAAGAACTTTCAACTGTGGTCCCATCCTGAACCAAGGAAGCCTCAAAGCTGGAGTCAAACTTATTGCCAAAGCTGAGGAGTATGGACGGCTCTGAAAACATCGGAGGATCCACTCTTCCCAGAACTGAGCTCTGACCAGATGTCTCTGGTTCAGATGAAAAGCTCAGGTAGTTACCAGTGCCAGAGATACAGTAGACACGGAACTGTGGAGGGCCAAGGGTCAGTTGAAGTCAGAGGAGGAACAAAAAGTGTGTATAGACAAATAAGGTTCTACAGGGAAGCTGGGAAATGATGAATTGGCTAATCCCACCATGGGTGGTCCATGAACCTAAAAAAAAGACTCCATGAGACTCATGGTGGAATAGACTGAAGAGACTGACAGGGACTTTTTCCCCAAAAAGGAGCTTTGAGGGCTCTAAAGGGGCTGATGTTGCTGAGTACCTTGTGCTGGGCCTGTCTTTAAATGAAAACTCCTTCAGTTCTGAAACAGCTGGAAAAAAGGGGGGAGGTACCAAAATGGTTTTGTCCAAAACAGTAACAGGTGTCAAAATTGTCAATGCAGAGATCGGGATCGACTGCACTGATGGTGGAAGCAGTTTCCCAATCAGTTCCACTGAAACTGTGGGCACCAGGGGAAATTTTGCCATTTCTAAGTTTTTTTGCCTGTGATAATATTTTTTTTTTATCATTTGCAATACTGCAAAGAGCCTGATTTGTTCAGATACTGCACAGCTTTCATCACATCTATCTTTTGGAGTTTTTTTTTCTGCTCCCTCTGCTATACTCTTTAACAGGACACCTCTTGTCTTAATTGCTTTACAATTTTCTACCGATACTTCTATGGTGGCATTTGACTTCTCCCCTTTCCCTTTCCTTACTGCCCTGTGTTTTTTGGTCAGGCTATTTTTAATTTCTACACAAAAGTATATCCTATTTCTTTCTACTTTATCAAGTGAATCTCTGAACAGTCTTTAATTACTGTGTTCATTTGTTTTATCAAACTTCTAACTTTTTTGGGGTTTTTTTGACTTTCTATCGCTGTTTTTTTATTGATCTTAATATGCCTGCCCATCTCAATTAAATCAAGCAACTCTTCACTTAGACCATTTTTGCTAAACTGAGGGGTTTTTTTCTCCATTTCCTGTGGGCATTCTACAGAATGAGCATCTTTCTGTTCCACATTCTCTTCAGTTTCATCCAGTGTCATCCATTGCTCTTTTATATGGGGAAATCACTAGCCTGTCACTGCACAACACTGACTGTGTCAGAGTTGGTTTTTTTCCTTCCCCTTTCTGTGCAACTCCAACTGAACTTTTACTGGTTTCCTGAAGGCTCCAAAGTATCTTCATATGGCAACTGATCAGCTTCCTGCTCCACTAGTTTCTCCTTAATTTGAATATCCATTACTCTATCCTGCTGTGATGTTATCAAACTAGATTTTCTACACTAAATCCTTCACTTCCTAAGTAATACATAACCTCAAATTATATTTCTCCTTTACTGATCACTCTTTTCTACTTTTCCTCTGTTTTCTTATTTTTTTTATTGTAAAAATTTCTGGATCCTGTATTTTCTTCAAATATCTTTTGCTGCTTTTTGCATTGATTAGTTATGCTTTCTCCTTTGCATAAATAACCATATTAAATCTTCATCTGTATGTTTTTCACAAATCTGTTGTATTTATGAACACAATTTTTATTTGAAGCTAGTTTTCTTGTGCAAGATTTTTTTTTTCCTCTAATTTCTCTCAGTCTTTTTTCATCTTCTGTCTGGAAATTCTGGGCTTCCTGAATAATAGTAACAGTACATAACTTCTTTCTTATAGGTTCATAGGTTGGTACTAGGCTATCAGCCCTAGGGCCTATACAAGCCTAGCCATAACAATTCCCTGGCTATTTATTCCCACATTATTTACTTTCCTGGACCCCTGTCTAGCAGGGCTGCGTGATCCCTGGGTGAATTTCCTCCCCTCCAATCGCCCAAAGGGTTTCCCCTTGAAGAGGTCCAAAGAGGCACTCTGCTTGACATGTATGGGCAATCTATTCCAGAGTCTGGGGGGTCTCTGGGTCAGGAACCTATCCCTCCAGCATGTTTTGTTTATTGTGATGACAAGGTTTAGATCCCTGGAGCATGTAGCTCTGAGGGATTGGGATTTCTTTAAGTGTAGCATGTCCAACAGCTCTGGGTTTGACATGGCCTTGTATGTTAAGCAGAGATTTTGAGTAGCGATATGGGCAGAGTATAGCTGGAGTTTTTAAGGCGGTCATGGGGGATCTGCTTTAGGCCTGTGATTCTTTTAGTGAGGTATTTCTGTGGCCTTTCCAGTTGTTGCATGTATCTTGAGAGGTACATACCAAAATGGGGGTTGTATTCTATAATGGGTCTAATGAGGGATGCGTACAGTGGGACAATGACCTCCTTTTTCTGGATGAAAAGCCTTTAGTGATGATATGTGCCACATAGAAGGATTTTCTGACTGTTGTGGTGATGTGGTTTAAAGGGGAGACCACTGTCCACCTGTGTCCCTAAGTTTTTATCACACTTTCTGTGTTTAGTGTACTGCCACCTATATGGTAATTCATGGATACATGTTTTTCCCAAAGGGATAACAATACATTTTTCATTGAGCTTGAGCCCATGGCTCTGGCACCAAGCATCTGTTTCTGTAAGGCCCTTTTGTAGAGTATCCACATCATTTGGGGATTCAATAATGGCTCCCAGTTTGCAGTCATCTGCAAACTTTGTTAGCCAGAGTCCCTTAGTGTTGACCTGTACTTCAGAGAAGTAGATGCGAAACAAGACTGGCCCCAGGACTGAACCCTGAGGTACTCCACTTTCACTTGTCTGGAGCTGGATTTGGAGTCGGCTACTTTTACAGTGTGGGTTCTATCAGTAAAAGCAACCCATTGGGTGACATAGGGATTAATGCCCAACTTAGTAAGTTTATCTATGATTCCAGAGTGGGGATGGTGTCAAAGGCCTTGGCAAGGTCTAGATAGGCTGTGTGGACCACCTTACCCTTGTCCATGGCTCTGGAGACTGATTCAAAGAAGTCAATCAGGTTCAGGAGACAAGATCGGGCCCCTTTACAAACCCAAACTGGGTGGGGTCCAGTGTTTGAAGGTTGCCAATGTCTTTGTTTATAAGTTCCATGATAATCGCCCATGGCCTTGCAGATAAGGCTTGTCAGACTGATGGGACGGGAGGGGGTCCAAGGTGGATCCCCCTTGTGGAGTGGAATAACTGTAGCTCTGCGCCCCTCAGTGGGCACGAAACCTGAGGTGAGGCTATGATTAAACATGACACTTAGGTGAGGTGCCAGTTCATATTGTAGTTCATCTAGTACACAGCCCCGGGGTGTCATCTGGTCCCATGGATGCTGTATTCTTGGCTTTAGAGAGTGCGTTTTTTACCTGTGTGGGTTATTACTGGGAAATTTTGGGAATCTTTCTTTATTGTGATGGGCCCTTTAGGGGTCAGAGGGGGGATAAGTTGGCACTGAATCGATCTGTCAGGATATTGGCAATATCCTTGGATCAGTATATTTAATGCCATTCTGTTTTAGCTCAGAGCAGATCTGAGCATTGCCATTTAGATTCTTGACATAGAGAATGCTTTGTGGTTGTCTTTGGAATTTCTTTTATTTCATAACTAGCTTTGGAGGATTTTATGAGGCATCTCAGTTTCTTACTGAGGCTAGTAAGAGTTTTTGCATCCTGGGATTTTCCTCTTTCTGCAAAAGTTTCTTCCTTTTGTTGTAAAGTTTGTTTATGGCAGGGGACCACCAGATTGGCTTCCTTTTTGGATGAGAGCATTTTGGTTCTATTTGGGATGGCACGATTCATGCATGAGTGGATGCTCATACAGTGCCTTAGTGTAGGATTCAGCAGTTGAACTTTCAGTTCCGCTGCATGGGTGTCATGAAGTTTGTCACTTCTGACTTGAGTAGCATTTTCTTTGGAGAAGTTTTTATGGTGTTTCTTTACTGGGGGGGGATGTGGATGTTAAGGGTGATTAGCTTATGGTCAGACCTGAAAGGGGGTGACCATAGGTATGGATTGATTTCCCATGTTGGTAATGACCAGGTCTAGGATATTGGAGCCCTGGTGGGACTATGGATTAGTTGATCCAGGGGTTGGAATTTATGAATTCCAAGAAGAAAGGTGTTGGGACATGAGTAGTTTTCCCAGTTAATGGCAGGGTAGTTAAAATCACCCAGTATTAGGGTGTTTGGTTCTATCATAATATTTTCCAGTATGTTTAGAAAGGTGTAGTGAGTATCTTGGGGTATGGTGGGGGATCTGTAGCAAGCTACAATTTGGATTGCAGTCTTACGTAGTGTTAGTTGCACTTGGAGAATTTCAGATATATTGTGTTGGCCAACTAGCCTGGTGGTGTGAATATCCTTGGTGAATATTGACACTCCTCCACCGTTAGTGTTTCGGTCCTGGTTTGGTGGCCGAAAAGTGTGGTAAGAGTTGTAGCCTGGTATTGCAGGGGTGCTCTCTGGAGCCTTGAACCAGGTCTCAGTTACTGCACAGATATCGATGTTCTCCATTTTTAGGAGAGTGCATTTTGAGGTTTAGACTTCTAGCATTGAGTAGCATTACCTTCAGATTTTCCATGCTTGTACCTGTTACGGTGGTGGTTTTGTCCCTTGAAGTTTGCCTAAAAAAGGCACTATAGGGGTGGCAAGAGCCTTAGCCAGTAACCTGAATCCCAGGGGCGACAGGTGCAGACCATCTCTGGCAAAGCATCGTGGTCTGTCAGTCATGTCATCCCAGGCAGACAGATACTGGATCCCCTTTGAATGGCACCATAAGCTTAGCCAATTGTTGAAGTCAATCATTTTATCCTTATATTATTTTTTGGCTCATTTTTTGGCCCCCCAATTTTCCCAACTTTTTGTGACTGGACAGTATCATCAGGCTTTCCTATTTTAACTTTACAAGCTAAAAAATATAGTTAAAATTCAGTGACATGCATTTTGGTAAACGGTTCTTAAGGTATTTACCAACTGGATGGCCTTAACAACTTTAGTTTGACCCAACTGTGATGGTTGGGACTCTAAAAAAGTCATTCTGTACCTGATGGGTTGAGCCAATCCTCATCCGACTCGACATACACTTATACTATAGAGCAAGAACTCTCTTATTGGCTGAACTATTCACATCCCAGGATACCACCACAGCTTCCCAGATCTTGTTTGTCTGCACACATGCACACACATGCACTGCTGATATAACATTGCCAGATGTTTCAAAGATGAAAGCAGCTAAACTTGAACTGTCGGTCTCTTCTGATCTGGGCAGGGAGGGTGGGTTATTAGAATGTGAGATGGATCCCCAAACATCTAAAGAAGTTATGGTAAGAGTACACTTAACTAAAAGAATATGTGATCTATCTCGCCTACATTTCTACATACTGATGGGACAGCGTCTGCACCCTGATTCCTGGGTGGCTCACTGGAAAACACTCCTGAGAACTGTGGAGACCAGGGAAGCTCGCCCTCGAGATGCACGTCAATTTGTAATGAAATAAATGTGTGTGAGGAGAGGACCAGGTAGCCGCGGCTGGAAATTTCACTAATGACAAACTTAGAATGAAGGCTGTCGGAAGTAGCCATAGCCCTTTATGGAGATATGAGCTTTCACTGAGTTTGTAAGTTCTTTATTAGAAAGGAGGCTAGAAACCGCATGGCTGATACAGTACAGATCCCTTGGCAATAGTGACCTTACATTGACTTTGCCCAATTTATTATCTAAAGGTTGCAGACAAATTGATCTGTTTTCCGTGTTTGGTGCGTCTATCTAAATAGAAATGCAATTGCCATAGAACATCCAATGGTGGAGATATAATTTCTACTCCATATCCTGGTAGTTTGGGAAAAAAACTGGAAGTTCAATGACTGTGCGGGAACAAAAACTAGAACAAACCTTGGGAACAAGGATGGTTGAGCCTGAGGATACTCTATCCTTGTGAAAAACCAGGTCTGAGTGGTTTGACAGCAAGGCTTGAAGTTAAAACTCTTTCTAGCTGATGTAATTTACCTAGCAGTCTTCAAGAAAGAAATTTCAAGTCACAAGTTGCGGTTCGAAGGGAAGAGGTTCAAGCACTAACAAAATTAAGATCCGCGGTGGGCGGGATGAAATCAGTCGTAGCAGCCCATGCCTGTCCAGAAGAGCTTTTAACAGCTGCTCATCAAAATTGGGTCCTATACTTTCATGAAAATTAGAAATAGCTGCCAGTGGTTATGATGGGCAGAGACCGAAGAACCTTGATTGAATAAAGCTAAAACTTCGTAAAACTTTTGGCACGGGGGGTGATATTGGGATCTAATCCCGGAGTTGGGCCCAAATAGCGAATCTCTTTCATTTGCTGTTATACATTTTTAGTCGAGAATCTTGTGGGCCGAGACAAGATATACATGACTTCAGAGTCCCAAAACATGGTTCCTGACTGTGGTCGGAGTGGAGGAGCCAAGCTGTGCCTCAGCGAGTGGAAGAGGACTGATGAAACTGTCCAGGCCTGGTGGATGTCGAGGTCTGGAACCTGATTCAGGGCATGAGACCCGTCCAGTGCGTATTCCGAAGAAAGGCAGCCAGACTTGGCCGAGGCCAGTATGGGGCAACTAAATCATCACCGCCTGCAGTGAATCGCCTTCTGGATCACCCTGGGAAGAAGGGAACTGAAGTACAGTAGGCCGGTGGGCCAAGCTTGGACTAGGGGCGTCCTTGGGGAAACTCCCAGACTGGGGTGAGAGAAGAACTGTTGACATTTAGAGTGTTGAGAGGAGTTTGCAAAGAGGTCGCAACAAGGGTTCCCCATCTTCTGAAAATCTGAGTTGCCACTCTGTCGTTCAGAGACCACCACTCGTCTTGAGGGGAGGCAGTTCTGCTCGATCCTGTCGGCTATCACATTGGATCTCCCGGATGTGTGTTGCTACCAAGAAGCGGTTGATTTTGATGGCCCCAAATCCCATACTTTCTGGCCTCTCTGCGGGGGTGGGACCTGGTCCTCCCTGCTTGTTCAGGTACTGGACTACTGACTTGTTGTCAGACTGAATGTGTCCGTTACCTGGGGAGGTAATGTGTAGTGCTTAGCGATAGAAGCACACGCCCTCATTTCAGTATGTTGATGTGGAGGAACTCTAGGTAAAGGGGTGCCACTTGCCTTGGACTGACCCTGTGATGTGTCCCCCCACCCGTCTGGGGAGGCGTCCGTAGTCAAAGTGGCCACTGGAGGTGGAGGGGAGCGAAGGGTCGCCCCTGATCAGGTTGGAGGAAAGAAGCCTGTGAGTCCTGTTTGCACGTCTCAAAGTCAGAGATGAGGGTGACTGAGAGGGAGATCCTGATAAGACCACTGGTTTGACAGAACCACTGGAGAATCCTCATATACCGTCTTGCTAAAGGGAACTGGCGACATGTGAGACCCAACGGTTGTGGGACCATCCTGGCTGGGGTTTTCCGGTTTGAGGAGCAGTGCTCGAACTTGAGACTATGTTCTATCCTCTCTGTGGGAAGATAGACCACTTTGCTTTGGTCTATCTCTACTCCGATAAGCGTGTCTTGGCTGAGATGGCAACACAGACTTTCCCAATTAGAAGGTGATTCCTGGGATTGCCCTAGGATATAGTGGCTGCTGGGTTCTGCAAGGAGTAGGCGCCTGGGTGGCAGTTAGGAGCCAGTCGTCTAGGTATGGAAACACCTGGAATCCTAGACTTCTCAGGTGAGCCCAGTCACCACCACCAAACATTTGGTGAACACCCTGAGGGGCTGTTGGTGAGACCAAAAAGGGCAGTGCAGACAAATGACGGTCTCCCAGGCTGAGCGCCAGAGTGTCTTCTGGGCGCCTGATCTATCAGGATATGATAATAGGCGTCCTGGAGATCTATGGGTATCAAACACCTTCCTCACTTGGCGGGAGAATGGTTGTAAGGTGACCATCCGGAACTTGGACTTCTTGACAGAGCGGTTGAGTTGCTGAGATCCAAAGATAGGCCTCATGTCCCGGTCTGGCTGTGGCACCAAAAAGAATCTTGGTAAGTCCCTAATCGGTCTGGTCTTGAGGGGACCCGGTTGGATGACTCCCTTTGGAAGCAGCTTTGAGATTTCATTAGCTGCGAATCCGTGACTGGGTGGTGGATCCGGGATTTTCGGGATGGTGGGGGGGCTGAGAAAAGGGATGGTGCACAACCTCCGGCAATGATTTGGAGCACCCATCGGTCCTGGTGATATTCTCCCAGGCCTTTGGGTGCCTCAAAAATGACCCCGACTGACTCCGGAGCAGGCGCAGTCGGGGCAATCCTTCAGGGATGCTGGAAGGTTGAGGAGCCACGAAAGGACTCGTGGTCTCCAGTGTTGAGGGGCCTCTCTGCACGCCTCTGGGACAGTGTCTTCCTGAAAATTTCCCCCTCCACTCTGCCTCTAGAAGGGGAATCATCCTGCTGTGAGGAGAGAGTCTTTTGGGTTCACCGGAACCATTTCCCCTCTTCTAGCCTTGGGATAAGGCCGGAAGAGGGAGTGGAAAAGCCCATGCCCCTCTGACAGTCAAAGTCTACCCCTCTTGTTCTGGCCGGGTCAAGGTGTCCTTTGTAGGTCCGAGCAAAGAGGACCCATCTAGGGAGGCGTCGACAAGGAGACTTGAGAGGCCTCCGTCGAGTGACCTGCAGGCGGAGCCAGGCTTGTCTCAAGTGGGCTGTACCGCTCTAAGCCCCTCGGCTGCATATGAAATGAAGCCTCATGGAGCGAGGATTCGATAATGATAAACAGGTAGCCAGCTGAGAGCTAACCGTCTGGGCAAACTGCTCCAGGTGATGGATACCAGAGAGGTATCTGAAGTTCATGAGCAGATCCTCTGAAGTCAGTGAAGTCGTCAGATAATTCAGAGACCTTGAAGCAAGGCTGCTGAAGCTGAGGATGCGCTTCCATACTGATCCTCCTAGAGTCTTTATTAGGAGGATGGATGGGCGTGAAACGCCTCTGCCACATCTTTGTTGGGTAGCAGATGCACCACCAGGGCATCTACAGCCACACCTTTGGGAGAATTCCAGCACAGGAGGCTGAAAGAAGAAATTTATTGAGGCTGAGCTAGCTGGGTTCCACAGAATCCAGGTGCTCCCTTCACCAAGTCAAAATCAGAAGCTCATGAGGCGGGAGACTGGGCGGAGGGAGGCTGACCCGAAGGCCTTGAATACCACTGACTCCTCAGCAGAAGGGGTTTGGACTGCCAGTCACCTTGTTGCTTCCAGGATTTATAAATGTCCATAGAGGTGTATCAGGAATACTTGGGGACCCCTCCCAGCATCATAGAGAATTGGGGTGTCCGAGGTGTGAGAGATAGTCACGGGGTGGGCGTGCTTCTTCTTGCACTGTATAACTGCCGGGAGGTTCCTCCGAAGGAAGGACCTCCAGGAAGGGAACCCCAATGGGCGTGACCTCGGGGCCCCAGAGCTCCACGCTGTCTTGAGACAGAGGGGACTACAAAGGAACCAGTCTATACCAGGGAAGGTGCAGGAGAGATGGTGGAGGCGCCAGGAAAGGGTGGCCGAGCACTCTCTGGCCTGACGGACCCCGGGTCTGGGAGAGTCGGCCCCGAGGCCACAACAGTGACGGCACCCGCAGCTGGCGCGCACGAGGAGGAGGCTGGGAACGGTATCGATCGAGCCACCCCAGGGCCGACAGGAGGTCCGTGTGCAAACTCCGACCGAAGGTCAGGGTTGGAGTAAAGTCCGGAGCAGACCGAAAACCTCCACCGGCTCCGCAACACGACTCCAGCACGGTGCGAGGCTAATGGAGGAGAACCAAGACAACAGGGTGGACAATGGCTCCGGGCAGGCTGGGCTGGGCAGACCTTTTTGGAAGACTGGGAGACTGAAACAGCCTTTGAAGCACCCTGTCTATATCGAATCGGACATCCTCGAGAAACGAGGAAAAGGGGCCGGTGGGCCCGGGGACGACTTCTCCGCCAGTTCAGAAAGACTGGGGACCGACCCGGCTCAATAGTCTCCGTGGTATTGGCGCCGAGGAGATTCCACCAGCACAACAATTTCCCGCAAGAATAGCGAGGCCGGCACCGAGGTAGAAGGAGTCTAATGACGGCCTTTCTTAACTCCAAAACCAATGGAGCCGGAGAAGGTGACCCACCTCTCGATGCTCGAGCTCTCAGCTCGAGACAGAGGAGTCGAGGCTGGAGGCATGAGGCAGTTTGACCAGCCGGCTCCGAGTCCATGGAGCCCGGCGGAGAAACCTGCCTTGGTTGCGCTGCAAAACCAAAATGGTCTCAGTGAAGACCGAAGACTCTTCTTCCTGGAGAGGGAAGAATGAGCCTCTCAAAGGGTGATAAGCCCATTATCAATTGTTTTCTACTCTTGGGACAGAAAAATGCATGTACACTGCAAGACTCTTGAGGTGCTAGGGCCTAGGCAATAAACACATGGGGTGATCATCCGTGATTGACATTTTAGCCCCGAGCCTATGTTCGCCGACATCACCACAAGGCACAAGCGGAAGCTAAGGCAGCCCAGCACAGGTATGAGTCCTCTAGTTTCAAACTGGGTTAATTTGATGGTGGGCTGAGCTATAACACAGCTCTAGAGGAAGCGAGGGCAAGGCCCCTCTAACTAAATGGGACCTTGTGGCCGTTCAGAGGACAATACAAAACTTTAAGCAACAAAGGGAGGCTGTAACCACGTACAGAGTGAAGTGAGGAAACCCCTACTATTTAGCGGGAACCTAACGCTAAAATAAAATTCCACACTACAAACTTTCAACAAACCACACACAAAGCGATGATAGCTGTTAAACAGCTTTTTGGGTGAAAATTTGACAGAAAAGACTGTGATATAAAAAGTACTTAGCTCCAGCCAAGTGAGACCACGTCTATTGCTGTCAAGCGACAAGCGAGGATCAGGGGCTATTGGCGAGGTCTTCTAGAATAGCTCAATAATGAGAGACTTCTTTTTATGATGGCGTGCGGTGAGGAACCGAGGATGAAACCGGACCCATCAGTAAGATGTGGGCGAGATGGGATCGCCTCAGGCACCACAGATTAGAACAGGGCAAACACACTAACTAAATGTACAGCTCCCGAGATCAAGCCTCATTTGGAAGAAGACAGTTTCCTGACAATGTGCAACGAGTTTTCTTGAGGAAGGGTGGAGGACGTTCATGGTTCAAGCTGTGCGGTGTGGGTGCAGCAGAGGGTTTCTTCTATATAATATAGGCCCCAAAATTGCAGTAGTCTTTGTCTCCTCTGTCTTATCCCGTTCTTTGAAACATCTTGGCTGACATACAGGCATTAAAGGACCCTGTAATGTTGAGGCCAAATTGCACAAGAATACCCTTGGTAACCTGAACACAAAGGACAAATATAATAAAATTATACACTGAAAATATGATAATTTCATATCTCAAGATTCCCCACTAAACCTCTCAACACCAAGCTCTAGCTGTTCACAGCTCAAGAAGGAACTGACCCACAATGGTCTCTTTTAGCTCAACAAGGGGTCTGGAGCTTTGAAGACTGAGTCTCAGCCAAAATTAATAATATTAAAATGTACCATAAGAGCAGCTTGTGTCTCTAAGATTCCCATGCTTATGGGATAAACAACCCTTCTGATTAAATTCAGCCCATCAATCCATATAATTACAGAAGAACTGGATGATTACAAGGCCATCAGTAAGCTTCGAGATAAGGGGGCATTGAGCTCCTTGATGGCCTGAACCAAACTTGTTCACAAAACTTATAAACCTATAAAATAAATATACAGCTGATTGTTTTGTGGGTCTTTTGGCTCAAATACGTCCAACTGGCTGGGCATAGCCAGAAAAATGAAAATGATGTTCATCATTCTAGTGGCCATATAAGAAACTAGTACTTAGACTGCTTAAATACACTAACATCATCCAGGAAATACTAAAAAGAGGGTTTAATGAGATAAAAATTTTCATTGTGAAAAGAGTATGTGATTCTGAAGACACAAACTGCGGGTTATGCGGTGTTATGTAAAGTATCTCCTAGAAAAGGCGCTTTTCACTAAAGATATCACAACTTTCCAAACTTTACAAGTTCTAAAGGTAATGATTGACAGTTTCTTG
>NC_056748.1:360246381-360268385 GCF_019279795.1 Protopterus annectens
GCAGGTAAGCTAATCAGAAGTGAAAACTCTGCAAACAACAGTCCAGTATGTTTTTCACAGCAGACACTGCAGTAAGCTAATAGAAGTGAAAACTGAAAAAAGCTTTACTGAGACTAAGAAATGTTAGGGGCTGCCGTTGCTGTTATAAGGCGACATATGCAACATGCTGAGGGTGGTGACAATGGAAATGCTGCTGGACAACCCACAGTGAGGAGACAGAGAAGAGTGTACAGGCCCAGGGTATCCTATCAGGGGCTACATGAGCTGGAGATAGTGGAGCGCTATAGAGTGGACAGAGACCTACTGCAGCAAATTGTTGAGCTGTGCAGGCCACACCTCACACACAGAACCAACAGAGGGGAACCCATCCCAGTGGAAACCAAGGTACATGTTGGCCTAGTAATATTAGCAACTGGTACATTCCAGAGACCAACTGGTGATATGATGGGGATATCACAGGCATCAGCATCCAGGGTACTACACCAGTTCCTGGATGCCATGTCAGCACATGTCGGTGATCATGTATATTTCCCCAATTCCCATGAGGTATTGGTCAGCAATATGCATCTCTTCCAGTAAATAGTGGAATACCCTGAGGTAGTGGGTGCAATAGACTGCACGCACATATGCATCAAAGCCCCAGCTGGTGAGTGGGGTAGGGTCTACTTCAACCACAAGGGCTTTCCCTCCATCAACTGCCAGGTTGTGTGTGATGCCCAGGGCATAACACTGAATGTGTGTGCAGGCTTCCCTGGAAGCTACCATGATTCCCATATCTGGCATCTAATGCAGCTGTACCAGACATTTGCCAGTGGGGACATCCCACATGGTCACCTAGTGGGGGATGCTGGCTATGCACTGGAGCCATGGCTGATGACACCCATCAGAAACGCACACACACCTGAACAGGAATGCCATAATGAGACACACACACAAACACGTAATGTAATAGAGCATGTGTTTGGGCTGCTCAAGTCATGGTTCCGGTGCCTGGACACATCTGATGGAGCCTTGCAGTGCTCACCAACTACATGTACCCAAATTGTCATGGTATGTGCTATGCTACATAATATGATCCTGCAAAAACAGCTGCAGCAGGACCAGCATAGGCCTGGGCCAAACAGCCCCCCACCATTGCCAATGCCATCACAGGCAGAGCGTGACTCGGATGAGGAACAACCTGAGCCTGCCCCAGTAGGCAGAAGGAGGCATGCCCAGTATGCTTTGGCCTTGGCAAAGAGGCAATGCATAGCATATACACTGGCTCAGTAGGAACTCTGGAAATGATACCTCTCTCCGACTCGCACATATAGTAAAAGGGATGCCTAAGTTGACACTACCTGCTTTCAAACATGTAGAGGGGGTGTAGTATGTGCATCCAACATAGGCAGCCCTGCAGCACCACCTAAGGCATGATTGCCATGTGTTAAGCAGTATAAAGCAGTGCTAAACAGCATTTATCACCATGTAGTATATGCAAACAAAATTGCACACACCAACTAGCACAACTGTGGTCAATGTTCAGTAATATTGGGCAACGTCCAGCAATGTTGGTGAATATTGAGCAATATCAGACAAGCCTGGTCTAAGTAGGGTATAGCTGAACAAAAGCCAACATGCCCACAGTTACTTAACTGGCCCTTAAGCAGTCTGGTCTGCTCAGTATGAAAATATGAAGCAGTAATGGGCTTCAAACCCAGGATACTGTGCACTATAGCCAAAGTACTGAACCACTAAACCATGACAGCATTGCAGTGATCAACCTGTATGAAGGAATGTTGATAAGTCTATGCAAAGTATTTCATGGAAACCCTGCAGGCAAAGCATAATCCTTGTTGAGTTATGACACAAATGTGAGTCCTGCAGTGAGAACAGAACCTGACTTCCAACACACACAGTATAAATGTTAATATCAGTCATGTTCACACACATCAACAAATGTAGTGGGCCTCAAACAGCAACATACTGAAGGGTCACACTGGGCATGCTCACACACTTGAATGAATGAGACAAATGTCAGGCAACAAAACATGGAATGGCAGAACTGGGCATGCTCACACACTTAGGCCATGTCTGAGTACAGCAGTGGGCCACACATATCTGGCAGTTGAATATGTTAACCCAGGAACCTGTCACTATACAGCAATCCGCCTTGTGTACACAGTTATATGACAACAGACACATCTATAATATAGTGGAACCCTGTCATAATCAAATATGTTCTGCAGATACCGAAGTTGTTCATAGAAACTGGTAAAGCAAAGATGATAAAGACCTGCAAACAGTATCAGCAATAAACATTGTGCATCTTGAACATTAGCATAGGTTCAGAGGTCGATACTAGGCTATCTGCCCTAGGGCTTGTACAAGCCTAGCCAGAGTGTGTTTGGCATTTGCAACCCTGTCAGATTACTACACTGTGTGTGTGAATAGTAGGTCACACAAGATAGCCCATGAACATTTAGGCTAGTGTGCCTCTGTCTAGCAGGGACACAGAAGATATCCCAGGGGAAAAAATACGATCATGCATACAGTCGTCAAGATGTCTCCAGTGGGTGGTCAGTGGGTGGGTCTGCCTATGTGAAAATGGGATTACATTCTGGAGTGAGTGGAGCCTCTGGGAAAATAATCTGTCCCTCCACAATGTCCTATTAACATCTGTGCTGAGGTATACGTCCCTGGATTGTGTAGCTCCAAGGGATTCAGAGATCCTGAGGTGGAGCATGTCCAGTAATTCTGGGTTGGTTATATCTGTAAACAACAGGCACACATCATATCTGAGTAGGTGGTAAGTGACTGAGTAGAGCTGGAGTTACTGCAGCTGAACTGTGCAGGGCATCTGTGTGAGTCCCTAGATCTGCTTGGTGAGGAACTTCCATGGCTGCAGGTGTCAGGTAAGGTACACCCCAAATGAGGCATTGTAACCAAGCATGGATGTGATGAGTATAGGGACACAATGACTTTACTCGATCTAGATGTGAAACCATATGGGATAAGGTGGCCCGCATAGAAGGTGTGTCCAACCACTTTGGCAACTTGAATGTCAAAGGCGACAGTACGAACAAGTCATGTCCCCAAACCCCTAACAACTCCTACCATATGTAATGTAGTACTACCTATGTGGTAATGTGTGGGCATGCTGTTATTCCCAAAGTGGATGACTATGCAACTAATGGCATTTAGCTGTAGGCCATGGCTCAGGCACCAGTCATCCATCTCTGTGAGACCATGTTTGAGTATGCATGTGGAAGCTGGAGAGTTGATCATGGCACCCAGTTTGTAGTCAAGTGCAAACATGTTCAGCCATATTCCCCCTATGGTAGCCTGTACGTCAGACAAATATATACTGAACAAGAGAGGTCCCAGGTCCGAGCCGTGTGGGATGCCATGTGTAACTGGTGTATAGTCAGACATGGCACCTGCAATTCTGACCATGTGGGTGCTATCCTGATCCAGGTATCAATCCAACGTGTGAGATATGTATCCATATCGATGCTGGTGAGCCTATGCATAATGGCCCAGTGGGTTATTGTGTTGAAGGGTTTTGCAAGCTTCAGGTAGGCTGTGTGGACAGCCGTCCCTATGTCGATGGACCTGTTAGCCATTTAAAAAATACAAACAGGTTCAAGAGGCAAGATCTGTCCACAGCAATGCTGAAATGTGTAGGACACAGTGTCCGTAGGTTCCCAATGTCTATGTGTATGAGTCCCATGACAATACACTCCATAGCGTTGCAGAACAGGCTACTTAGGCTTATAGGGCAATATTGTCTGTGGTCTGTTGTGGCACCAACTCTGTGGAGTGGGACCACTGTCACTGTACACCATTACTTGGGTACATATCCTGTGGTAACTCCGATATTGAACAGTGATGTAATGTGAGGGTTATGTCTGTCATGATGCTCGTGTAAGATGCAGGCTGGGACACCATCTGGTCACATTGATACTGTGATGTACACTTTGGGGAGGGCAGCACTCACCTGTTACTGTGTTATGTCAGGGAGGTTATACTCTGTTGGGATGGATAGTTGCTCTTTAGGGGGGATAGGTGGGAGACATCTGCACTGAACCTGTTTGCCAGGATGTTGGCAATGCCAGTAGGTTCAGGATAGGTTTAGTCAGTATGCAGTAACTCACAGCATATCAGTGAGTGTCCACCCAGGTTCCTGACATAACTGAAGAAGGCTGTGTGATAGTCCTATGTGTCTGTTGAAATTGTCCGGTAGAAGCGGCCCTTAGAAAAGTTCATGAGTGATCGTAGCTGTCTGCTAGTACAGATCACACATGCCTTCCCAGTCTGGGATTGTGCTCTATCATGTAGCAGCTTCCTCCTGACATTGTACAGCTTATTAATGGCTGGGGTCTATCAGACAGGTCCCCTGCCATTCGAGTAGTGAGTCCTGTTGTTATTTGGGATAGCACAATCCATGCAGTCCACTAGGTGTCCATAGAATGTGTATGTAAAGGATGCAGCAGTGTGAGTCGTATTTGCCACTGTCTCAGGGTCTCTAAAGGATACCACCTTGCTGCAGTGAAGTGAGACATTGGCTCATGAGAAGTTCACCAAGATTACCCAGGATGGGTGTGTGGAGGGTATATGTATGTCCAGTGAGATACATGTATGTTCTGACCTTACCAATGAGGGGTATATCGCTGGTGTGGAGCATAGATTCCCCATGTTGGTGATGATCAGGTCCAATATGTATTCCCCCTTGTGGCTGTGCTGACTGTTTGTGCCATAGCAAATGAGTCTACAAATTGTAGTGATTGTTGGGTGAGGGTGTCGGGGCTTGAGTAGTATCCCCAGTCAATATTTGTGTATATGAAGTCACGCAATATAATGGTGTTTGTAAAGACCTTCATATTTTTCATAGTTCCCACGAAAACCAAGTGTGGTTCCTGAGTTTGGGAGTGTGTTCTGTAGCAGGCAACAAACTGAAAGGCAGTATTGCACAATGGTAGTTGTATATGTATGGTCTGTGATGCTTTGTGCAGTGCTACTAACCCGGAGGTGTGTGTATCTGTGATGTATATGGATACTCCCCCTAGTTGTGTTGTCTGTTCCAAGTCTTGTTGTCAGACAGCATGGTTTGAAACATAACCTGGTAGTGCTGGTGTGCATAAGCAAGCCTGAACCAGGCATCTGTCAGTGCACAGATATCGCTATCCTCCATACTGACGAGAGTCCTGAGTGGCCGCGATATGAGGTTAACACAGCTGTTGTTGAGCAGCATTACCCTTAGTTTCATTTAACCTGTAATGTCTATGGAGGTGGGTTTGTCTTCTGAGCCCTGCTTAAAAAAGGCACTATGGTGGTAGCAAGAGCCTTAGCCAGCATTCCAAAGTCTAAGGGTGACAGGTGCAAGCTGTCCATAGTGAAGCTACGTGGCATGTTGAGCATGTCACCATAGACTGAAAGACACTGTATCCCCTATGAAATAAATAAATTTGTTAGGCAACTGTTAAATGTGATATGTGTGTCCGTATACTGTGACATCATAATTGGTGGGTGTAAGATGCTAGACAAGGTCAGGGTCATACTGGCCTGGGCTACATGATCAGAGTGTTCCTCCATGTATCATGTCATGTGGTCCAGGGAGTAACGTCTGAGGTTATACACACCAGCATGGACAATGATGGTGCCTGTCCTGTACTTGCTTTGGAGTGACCTGACTGCCTGTGTTATGCAGCAGATCCTGGCACCCAACAGACAAGTGACTATTCCCTTGTTAGGGCTGGTGAGTGGTACGTCAGTGTGTTTGACAATAAGTGTTGCCTATTAAAAGTGTATTAGGTATGTTGTTTAGCCTGAAGGGCAGTGACTGTGTGGCACACTGACATTGTGAACTATGTGATATGTTGGTATTGTAGTGGTATAGCAGATGTGTGTGTGTGTGTCTGCTTTGGAGGTCTCTGCTGCTTAGGTAGAGTACACTTACAGCATCTGAGTATGTCTATGTGTGATAATGTGGATTGAGTTCTGTTGCTAGAGGATATGTGACACTGATATGTGGTGCGTGTGGTTACCTTCACCACCTAATAGACTGTGCCAATCATGGGTCGAGAGAGTTCAGCACCCTGTATGTCTATATAGGAGCATCTCACACATATATCTGAGTTTGTCGGGAGGAAGAGGGGGTTGTCTGTGTACATGAGGCAGATGTGACATTGTGTCAATATCACAATATCCACCAGCTGGACTGGAGAGTACACATGAAACCGACCCCTGAACATGCCAGGATATTATCATGACATACTCTGTAGCCTGATTACAAAGGCTCAGTAGGGTGTTAAGCATGTAAAAGAGTATAACAGGGATTAGTGCTCATGTTCGTTGGTGTTTTGTAAAGAGTAGCTGAGAGGGAGTCCAGACTGAATCATGACACCTCCTTCAGCTATGTAATAAATAGCAATGTACACCCATATATATCCTGAGTTAGGGCCAACTGTACCTGAGTGACAATGCTGATATCATGACAGACAGGCCCATATGTACATACCCACCTCCCACTGACAATAGCCCATATCATCATACCAGGAGATATCACATGTAGAATGGATGAGCAGCTACCCCCATTGCCAAAAGCATGGCAGCAAGTGGAATACATTGATTCCCAATATGTGTCATGCACAAACTACAGAACAAACAGATCATGCACCTGAACAGTCAGCTGAGCCTCACCCCTACACAGGATGTGGAACCGATGAATGTGTCACAGCTACATATGGCACTCTCCACAAGTGTTGGTACACAACACGCCATGGGAAGTCAAGTCCAGTACGCCTATGAAGTCTGATCTGCAAGGTCATGGAGTCCATCATGGTTGCAGTCATAAACAGAGCTATTGGAAGCTGACATACACACAACCCTACCAACTGTGGTATGTTATGTGCGGATCATGGTTCCCAAACATGCTAGACTGTTTGCAAGGCAGCCACCCAGGACATACATCAATGAACACATTTACACATGTGTCACATAGACTTTGAATAGCCCTTAATCAACATCCCAGACACATGTAGTATCCACAAAACCAACAAGCTGTGCATAAATATGTGTTGACATATGACGGAATGTCAATGTGTCCACAGATAGATCACACAAGGTAAGGATTCTGAGGTCTTGTTCAAGCTGTTGACACCTGCTGACCCACATGGACCATTCCTGGAATGGCATAAAACAAAGTGTACACACATCACCATGTCCAGTCTGATGATGTCCCCATCCTATAAATACAGCAGGAGAAGTGAAACCAGCCAGTAAAGCAAATAGTGCGCCGTGTTAATGCATCTTTCTCTAGTATCATAACATAGTTCGGTAGGGGTTTGAATCCTGCAAGCAGTGAGTGTGTGTGTGTGTGTGTGTTGGGGGGGGGTGTATGTGTGCAGTTTCCTTTGAGAGGTGTCCCCTTTTTGGAGACTGGGAAAACTCACTAAAAGAGGTACTTTCCTCTTTGGAAAGTCTGATGATGTCACCATCCTACAAATACAGCCAGAGAAGGGAAACCACCCTGTAAAGCAAACAGTGTGCTGTGTTAATGCATTGTTGTATAGTGTCATAACCTAGCTTGGTAGGGGTTTGAATCCTGCAAACAGTGGGTGTGTGTGTTGGGGGGGGGTGTGAATGTGTGCAGTTTCCTTTGAAAGGTGTTCCCTTTTTGGAGACTGGGAAAACTCACTAAAAGAGGTACATTCCTCTTTGGAAAGTCTGATGATGTCACCATCCTACAAATACAGCAGGAGAAGGGAAACAAACCAATAAAGCAATCAGTGCACCATGTTAATGCATCTCTTTCTAGTTTCATAACATAGTTAGGTAGGGGTTTGAATCCTGCAAACAGTGTGTGTGTGTGTGTGTGTATGTGTGCAATTGTCTTTGAAATGAGTACCCTTTTTGGAGACTGGGAAAACACACTAAAAGAGGTACATTCCTCTTTGGAAAAACTGATGATGTCACCATCCTACAAATACAGCCGGAGAAAGAACACCATCCAAGAAAGCAGATAGCACCTCGTGTTAATGCATCACTCTCTAATGTCATAACACAGCTAGGTAGGGGTTTAAATCCTGCAAATGCTGACTGTGTGTGTGTCAATGCATTGTGGTTTTGCTTTTACTATGGTATGACATAGTATGATTACAACAGTAAGTGCATTGCACACATCAGGTATCTGCGTGGCAAATATATATGTGTACATGTCCCCTCAATCAGTACATAGGTGTGAAGCCTGCATACTACATGAATACATTTGTTTTCATTGACAGGTTGTGCCGCTGCTTCTCAGATCGTAAATCACATATGTATGTATGTGACAAGGCTGTCCACTGTCATGTTCTGTGGCCAAAGTCATTTGTGGCACACACACCCATGACAGTTACTTAAGAGTAGTGCGAGTGAGGGTATATGCCTGGGGTATATGTCCAACATGGTCATACACAACAAAGACTGCCAGGAATGGACAGTCTTTATAGGTGTATGACTGCCTTGTGGATATGCATTCAGGCCTCTAATGTCTTATGTGATACACCTTGGCACTCCACAATACCTATGGATATGTGGATACCAAGGGACACATGACATAACATGAGGCTGTATGTACACATTGGTACCCAACATACATGTTGAGGGCTACCACTTGTGTGGTACTGACAGGATAGTATGTATAGTACATGAGGATGACTATGCCATAGTCGGCTTACTGCTATACAGCATGTATCAGACAACAGGTATCTGTCTGTATGATACCCTTGTGTAGGATATACGTCCCATCCAGTGAATGCACTGTAGGCCAATCCATGCATTTCCAGATTTGGATGGACACATCCCTAGTGTGTCTGCATGTACCTAAGGGGGCTATATGTCAAACAGGTGTGGTCACAGGAATGGGTGGCGGTCATTACCACTGGTTAGTGTTATAGTGTAGCACCGGAAGGATCCAATTGTTACTGGGTTCCATACTACTGTGTGTCATTTGTCAGGACATCATCCAATGATTGCTTATAGTCATGCTGTTGAGGTTGTGTATACTACCAGACTGCAAATCATTGACAGATATTAACGGTATCACCCACAGCATAGTGTCAACCCATGTCATACGCACGTCTACCCATGTTAGTACATAACTGTAGTAGAATGCATACTGGCCATTGAAATGTACTATGAGATGTTAACAATGTGTATGACAGGGTATGCCACATGTCCCATGTGTCCACTATGCACATACATGCAGACTGTGCACACCCACCATGTTCACAGATGTACACTTGCTAATCTGTACTGCACACATCACACATGTACTGTCCACTCACTAACATATGCTGGCAATACATTACACTTCAGCCAAGTGGCACATGGGTGGACAGTACATACTCAGACCTAACAGTGGTGTAAACAATGCTACATTGACAATCAGAGCTTTGATGCATAATGTCTGCTCAGATATACCTACAAGGATGTCGTTACACTTTCTTGTTGACAACTTGCTATTATTGCTACACTGCTATAGTGTCACCCTGTGCATCAGCACCATGTTAGCCTGTCCCTCCATCAATGATGCAGATGACAGGAGGTGACACAAGTATCATCATATGCACTGGGCGTTATGTTGTTTGCCAGAGCCTGACATTGACCCATCCATTCGACATGTCTGTGTGTGTGTGTGTGTGTGTGTGTGTGTGTGTGTGTGTGTGTGTGTGTGTGTGTGTGTGTGTGTGTGTGTGGGACAACAATACAGCATGGGCCAATGTTGATGTAATGTATGTGTGTATGTGTGAGCCCTAGTTGTTTGGTTAATGTGTGTGTGTGTCTGTATGCACACAGCTCCACCATGTGGCTGCCATATATGGTAGTTTGTGGGACAGCCACAGACTGTACCTGCTAGACTGTACAGATCACTGTCTCTGGCCACGGACACAGTACCTGTGCCTGACAGGGGTGCTACGGACAGTATCGGGTACCAACCCTGACTGGGTACTGTCATCAGAGGCAGAGGTATGATGACTGGACCCATGTCCCTGCTGGGACTGGCCAGAGCCACGTGCACGTGGTCTACTGGGATGGTCAATGGACAGGCCACTATGGGAGCGGCTGTGAACTGTGGGCCATCCGAGACCACTGCCAGCTGTTGCTGGCATGCATCCACGTCGACATTGCAACCATCTCGCACGGTCCTGGCTCATGGAAGACATGTTGTGGAGGGCATCTAAAGTCTCTGCCAATGTCTATTAACGACCTCGGTGTAAGTCCGGATGGCACCGGCAAGGTCACGGATGCTGTCATTGATAGCGGTGTAATATGCCCTCTGCGCCCTAAGTCCCTACCTGGTGTACTGTTCCATACGTGCCTGAGCCTGCATTACAGCCCAGAATATACTGGTCATAGTAAGACCTATGAGGACACGCCTGCCAGAGGCAATATGACCAGTGGTGCTCCCCCGAGAACCCCTAAACCTCCGCCTATGTGGTACCATTCCAGGTCTACGGCTATGGCTGCTGTGAGGGGATGCAAGTGCCATGGGTACCACACTCTCCTGGTCAATGCCAACTGTATGCTGTCCCACCCTTTGGCCATTGGTGGTGAGGGATGTATTGACAGTATGAGTGTGCGCATAGATGGGGTTGAACGCTGTGTACTGTTGATTGGCAGACCAGTGACAGATCCTGTCAAATCTTCCTGTGCCAATATGCATGTGTCATCATCACCACTATTCATGGCAGTGGCTTTAGGTTGCCTGCTGCTTTCGCCAACCCCTAACTCAACACCTGTGAGAGGAAGACATGAAACACACTTTACGGTCTGCACATGCACACATGCACACATGCACACATGGACACATGGACACATGGACACATAAACACATGCACACATGCACAAATGCACACATGCACACATGAACACATGCACACATGAACACATACACACATGCACACATGAACACTAATATACACCTCACTACAGCACATACACACACATACCAGCAATCCAACACATACTCTATAGTGGGTGAAGGTGGGTGTCAGTATCACAAGGTAGACAGTCACCACACACGTGTCAGCATGCAGAATATGTGTTGCACAAGACCATGCAGTGCAAGTGTAGACACCCCTATTAAATGGCAGTATACATGGCTTTGATGCAACTGTGTAGTTGTTCAGTGATTGGCTACACTCTGGAACACAATGTGTACATGGACACAACATTGCTGTGCAGGTATTATTAGCTCTGCAATGCCCTGTGCATCATCACTCACAAGTATACATGCCATGGCTGCATGTGTTATCTGTGTGACACATAGATATCCATGTCTGAGTGCAGTGTCTGTGTCCATAGCAGATAATAGTGGTCACGGGTGTAGCACATGCATGTTATGTACACACATGGGATGTGCAGTGCATGTTGATGTGAATGAATCCCAATGCTCGACATGGCCAGTGTACAGTGGTTATGGTGAGTGTGGGACATATTACAGATATGTGGGTGCCAGACATGGCATAGTATGCTACATGACTGCAACATTAAACACCACACATACCCAATGTGTGCCAAGTGACCTAAACACCCACTAGCATTCCAGGACATGTATGTGACACTTTGTGTGGACGGTGACTGCTGTGCATATTGTGTATACTGGCATATGTAAGCACACAGACAACATGCTATGCATATTGTGTATAGGTGCATACGTTTGCACACACACAACACTGAGGTGCAAATCAATGACTGCTATGAGTAGTACTGTGGTCACTGTAACTGGATGGGGTGTAGTACCCTATACCATCATCAGCATGCATCTTGTGGTCACTCACAGCTATTAATGTGTGCAAGACCACCACCTAGCATGCTGTACCTGAACTGTAGTGCCGTGGCTACATTCACAATTACACAGCCACCTTGTACATGGGTGTGGGAGGTGCCCAATAGGGAGCATTGCCTAACATGACTGTGTTATGTGCCGCAGAGTGTTGCACAGCCCCATGATAGGCCTCTACCCCTGAGGTACATCATGTGTGTGTGCATGACATGTGGGATACTGAAGTGTGACCTTACAGCAGGTGTGTGGTAATGCCAAATGTAGCATGTTTTCATGTACTGTGTATGATAAACGTGTTATGTTGTGCACAGCTGTAGCAACTATGCATATCCAATGTGCAGTACAGTGTTGCCACAATTGTGTCTGCTGCACTGTGCATTGCATGTGATTGAGGCAGCTACTGACTTTACTGAGATGATTGATGTCTCACAGCAAACATGCACAGCATGCATTATGTGTAGGTGTGTTACATGTACATGGCCTACACCTCACCTATGACATACACATTTCATTACCAATATTAAAGTATTAACACACCAGCATGTATTGTCTGCCCTGCTGTCACACCAGAGGGACTGAGAAGAATATGACACAGTTTGTCAGTGGCCACAACTGTGGAATTGCTACTGTGAGTGTGCTAAATGACAGTGGAACAACAGTCAACAGTCAGAGGTGTACGGATACTATTCCAACTATCAGTATTGCACACGTTAGGCAGCACAACTGCTAAACACACAGTACACATCTCACATATGCATATTCTAATAATACAGGTAACAGTAGTCTACAGCTAGGGTGTATTACCTGCACACTCCATGTCATCCTGCTGGGTGGCTCCGGCCTCCATGATAATACATGTGTGATGCTGTTGCTGCTGTAGACCAGGAGCCACCATGCTTAGGAGCAGCTCCTCCACTCTGGTGAGGGGGGGATGTATGGCCGCCCCACCACCTGTGGCAAGCTGTTGCCTATGGATATCAGACGCATGCTGCTGGACATGTCTAACTAAATCACTGCAGTGATGGCGTACCTGCTCATATGTCCGGTTATGCATGCCTATGTCATTTACCCGGCGAACAAGGTCTTGCCACAGTGCAGTACGGTCATGCTGGTGATGGCTGGCCCTGGAAAAAAGCAGGTTATAGTCCTGTACCAGGCTGTTCAGAATTTCCTGCTCCTCTGCAGCTGAATACGATGGATTACATTGATGAGCCATAACCCTGGAAGACAATTAAACGATATGTGTGAGCATGTCATGTGGCACACTTAACATTATGAAGTACAGACATCACTTAACTGCCATATATAGCATCTATCTGTCTATCAGAGGATACACACGTTCAATACCACATATCAGTGCTCAGCCCACAACTGGCTGACAGTGCCTGCAACACTCCATATAACACACCTGTATACACCAGTAGTCGGCACACTGTTTGGGATACAATGCACAACTTCACCCCGGGGGTATATATCAAGCTAATGCATGAAGAAATATCTCATCCGTTGCAATGAATGTCATGTACATTTACAGTATTACCGGTAAACCACCATAGTCTTTGATGCCATACCCCTACCTAACACATGTGCACTGTTGTTAATATAGCTGGCATACTGTTGTAACAGAGTATACATGTTGCTAGGTATACACACATACCCTGTAATGCACATGCCATTGCGGGCATGGTACAGACTTCATTAAACACACATCAGACATACATACAACACACAGATGTATGCTGACACAGATGAGCATTACCTGTGTACCTTATAGTACTGTGCACCCCTACTTACATATACCTATGCCTGTGGTATGTAATCTGTGCAGACTACAGGAAACACACAAGACAGTGTTACCAGGGACTGTGAACATACACCATACTGTGCTGTTTAGGCCTACAGCTTCAGGTAGTACAACAGTTCATATGAGAGCTGGAGTCACCAGCAGTACCACTTACTGAGCATACATGTATTTCTTCATCCTACATTGGGACACCACAGTTGTACACAAGGAACTACGTCACAACATATGCCATCCTACTATGTCTGCATCCCAATAACTGACACATCTTTCTCCGGCCTCACACCTAGGACACAAACTACCATGACAGACACAACCTCACACTAAGCTATAACACCTTTACAAACCTTGCACACAGTCACTGTCACACTCATTCCACCTCACATAGCAGGTATTGCACTGAGTACATGTGTGTGTGCATTGTGTCATAGGTAGGTAATACGCTATTGGCCATAGAGCCTAGAGCAGCCTAGCCATATGCTATCCTGGCCTTTGACAAACATGTAATGTGATTTCACTTGCTCCTGTCAACCGGATACACACAGGTGACTCCCAGGGCATATTACCTATCTCCAAACCAATCATCAGGGGTATGTATGACATCTGCTAATGAGGAGCCGTGTTTGTTCATGCCGGGTGGTTTAGTCCAGAGTATGGCATATTTGTGGATAGGAACCTGTACCTCCAGCATGTGCTGTTTAGTGAGGTGACAGGGATTAGGGCCCTAGGTCATGTAGCCCAGAGGGATTGTGAGGTGTTGTCATGGTGGTTAGCCGACTGCTATGGGTGTGACATACACTCTGTATGTCCGGCAGTGGTAACCTCTGGGTGGGCGGTATGCAACGCACTCTAGCTGTGGTTTGTGAGTCAGTCTGCATAGGGCATGTGTTTGAGGGCAGTATTACTCTTTGTTAGGTATGTCTGTGGCCTTTCCACTTGCTGTAGTTGTCATGTGAGGTACATACCACATGGGGCATTGTGATGAGTAGAGGGGAACACCTACCTATATTTCCCTAGATGATACACCTTTTGTGATGACACGTACCACGTAGACAGATTACATTACTACAGTGGCACTGTGATTATCAAAGGGGAGCCTACTGTCCACCTGTGTCCCGTGTACCCTTCTGACACCATCAGTGTTAGGCAGGCTACCACCTATGTGGCAGTTACTGCGTAAGGTGTTTTGGAATGGGGTATGGTGCTGCAGTATCAACACTGGTGTTCAGTCCATGCCTTGGACAACAGGCACCTGTTGAAGTACATATGACCCTGTGTCTCCCTCACTCTCTCTCTTATGTCACTCTTATGTGTGTATATATATATATATATATATATATATATATATATATATATATATATATATATATATATATATATATATATATATATATATATATACATATATATATATACACACACACACACACACACACACACATACATATATACATATCTATCCATATCTATCCATATCTGTCTATATCTATACATATCTATACATATCCATACATATCCATACATACCTATATATATCTATATAGATCTATATATATATATATATATATATATATATATATATATATATATATATCTACATATATCCATATATATCCATATATATCTGTATATATCCATATGGTTCCCTATCAGAAGCCTGAAACACTATAAGCTTGAAAATCAAAATCCTGTAACCAAAAGCCTGAAAATTCAAAATCCCGAAAACCCAAAATCCTGAAACTCAAAATCCTGAAAACACAAATAATGTTAATATGTCACTATAAAGACACTAATATCTACCAACTGACCCTGACCCTAACCCTAACCCTAAGGTCCGTCAATATCGCACACTCACCTGACCCGCGCCCTAACCCTAACTCACTTAAACTGCCCCTAACCCCAATATTTGTCACTATTGCATACATGCCTAACCTGCGCCCTAACCCTAACTCACTTAAACCGCCCCTAACCCTAACATAAAACCAACCGCACACTCACCTGAACCCAACGCATGACCTAACACCACAGGGCTAACAATAGCAAAGCCACAATGACGTCAGTATGTCCATTTTGTGTTTTCAGGATTTTGAGTTTCAGGATTTTGGGTTTTCGGGATTTTGAATTTTCAAGCATTTGGTTTCAGGATTTTGATTTTCAAGCTTATAGTGTTTCAGGCTTCTGATAGGGAACCATCCATATATATCGATATATATCTATATTCATCCATATATATCCATATATATTGTGAAAGGATAGTTGGTATCCCTGCTAAACGGTTCTCTCACCAAAAAGGCAACAGTACTTCAGGAACACAATAGTGAAGAACCAACCACAAGGAACGGTGATATGAATGCTCTTCGTAAGCCACTGATATAAATCCAAAAGACTGGAAACAGGTCGTCACAAAATCCAAAAGATTCTTTATTTAAAATACAAAAAATAAGCGCATTCGCGTGGTGAATCCACGCTTCATCATATATCCATATATATCTAAATATATCCATATATATATCTATATATCTACACACACACACACACACACACACACACACACACACATATATATATATATATATATATATGTGTGTATATATATATATATATATATATATGTGTGTGTATATATATATATATATATATATATATATATATATACATGTATATATACACATACATGTAAACATCCATTACTGTAAATATAGCTGCACATATAGGCACATATACTGCCCACCTTTCATGGTGGGGATGTCAATTATGCAACAGTTGTGAGACATACGGTTATGTAATACTATTGCACAATGTAGTGCAGAATGCATTCTGCTGTCCTCAGTCTGTATAGCTGTTGCAGGCCTCAGTGCCTGTAGCTCAGTCCCACAGCGTTTAACACCACATGACATATACCGGCAATGCTTGCTGTCTGCAATGCCACACACTACAACCTACATACATATGTGCACATAGCAGCCTTCAACAACATACTTATGTCCAGCCTTCACTAACAGTTGCAGTATGTCCCCTGCCCTATGCAAATTTGCCTGTACATATAGATACAGACTGCTGCCACATATGGATGATGCACAGTATGTAGAATACCCTACAGACCCATCTTTCGGATGTCAGCAAATACATATCTGATACATACCTTACCTTTGTATTCCTCACCTCTGTCTGTTGTAGGTGTTGTTTTTTTATTTTTTATTTATTTATTTATTTTGGTTTTGTTTCCTCTGTGTGTTGCTGTTTGTTTTCAATGCCTGTCTCCTTCTGCCTGTTTGTGTCTGTCTGTCTCTCTCACTTGTGCTCTCCCTCTCTCTCTCTCTCTCTCCCAGTTGGTGCAATGATATTATTGCATGTGTGGACAGCAGATACAGACTGCTTTTCTAGGTATCTGCACATGTGCATGTGATGGCCTCTGCACCAATTGGTGCCCACCATTTAGTAATTGCATGCAGCCTGATGTGTGGTAATTGCAGCTATCACTGTGATTTCAGGACACTGCTATAAAATGATAGGTTAGGTAGGCATAGCCCTTTCAGTTTTGCAAGGTGGGGACTATACTTGTTTGCTGTGGACACTGTTGTCTCAGTCAGAAGATTGGTATATGTCTCATATCTGAAGCTGGTTGAAGCCAGTGAAATGCATGTTGCACTGAAACCTGACTGTTGCTACTTCCAGTACACTCTTCTCAGTGTGTAGGTTTACTCACACCTCCTAATGCTAACACTGGATACATGGGAGTATGTACTTTCTTTTCGAATTAGAGAATTAACTGGCATAAAACAGTAGTTATTGCAATGTATTCCTATGGCTTTCCTATTTTCCCTTTACATTCACTCATTGTAATGCATGTTATAGTTTTTTTCAGCAACAAATTATTGTATATCTGCTGTGGTGTAGTTGTACTTCACGCAGACTGGTGAGTCCAAGGTCCTGGGTTCGAGACTGACAAGGTTTTTTATTTTGCTGCTGAGCAGTACAAGGGCCTTGTCATACAGAGTGACTAAGGCACTTTTAAGCAGTTGTAAGCGGGTTTGCGCGGGTTTGCTTGACGCTTAGAGATGCTAAGCTAAGCTTAGCTCAGCTTATTTTATTTTAGCAATACTACGCCAAGCTTGGCTTAGCTTATCATATCTTAGAAATGCTAAGTTAAGTGCACACATGCACACACTGGTGCAAACCTGCTTACTACTGTTTACAAGTGCTCACTCCCGGTAACCCCTGTGCTCATTTCTTTGGCTGAAAAGTAAATGGGGAGATAGGAATGTGGTGATAAAGGGTGCACAAAGAGGGGAAGACAGTAGGGAAACCAGCTCAGGATGTACAGGATGGGTGTGGAGAGGGTCCATAGCTGCCCATTTCTTTACCAGCAACAGCTGTGCATATGCAATACATTAGGAGGGATATTTGAAACCTTCCACCCCTGAGAGAGGGGTGTGGACAACTAAGTATGTTGTACTACCAATTATGAATATCAGCCACATGCACTGTTTTTGAACTGCTACACTGTCATTAGTACGTTCCTCACTTCTGAACAGTTTGTGGTTTGTTTGTGTTGACATTAGCACAGTCTGCTCAGGACAACTGGACATATTTCACTACTGTGTATGCCTACCTACACCCTTGGTTGTGCCTGACTACACGGGTATATACTACCTTTGGGTAGGGGTGCAGAAGTACAGAGTGCATTATTTATTATCGTGTGATGCTTATCTTACTGAACATGCAGAGTTGCTGTGTACCTGTAAGTCTATAAAGGCTAGTAGTCTGTCTGAGTAGCTCCCACCTGTGGACATATCCAGATGGTAGACAGAGGTCAGCCTAGTATTTTTTGACTGTGCACCACAGCAGTCTTTTCAGCACCTGAACAATGGCATTGTCTCAGGTGGTTGCTAGCAGTACATGGCTACATACTTTGATATTTCTGTGTTGTACTTCTACATAAGGGCATGCTTGTGGGATTCATTTTACAGCTATTTGCAGAGTGTGTAACAGCAGACAAGCTGATATGCCTGTGTGTGTCTGACTCTTCCAGGCCTCAGATACTCTCAGGTATATATTTGAACAGCCTCAGGTAAAGGTAAATATAACTGAGATACACCTGTGATATATTTCAGACATTTTGCAGTTCAGACTTTGGGGGATTCAGAGCATATGTATTACTACAGCTTTTCTGATGTGCACGCAGTGTCTACTCTCACTTATTGACATTTGTCATTAAGTGAGATTCCCTACCTTTCTGCCTACTGTTAGTACATTTCACATGGAGTCAGAGGGGCACAGCTAGCATTTGTTTACAAATCAGGGTCATCATTGTAGATCAGTCACTGTTGGGAGGTCTGGCCTGTGACCTATGCAAATATGCCAGTGTTTATCCTGCTCTGATACTGTGTGGGGTTTGTAAGGTGCTACTGTAACCTTATTCCCTACTAGCATGGCTGATTCTCTTTTCACAGTCATGTCATGCAATTCCACAACACCTGCTGGTTAAGGCCCACAGAACAAGATTTGTGTTATGCCATTCCTATTTTCCCTTTACATTCACTCATGGTAATGCGTGATATATTGCTTTCAGCACTAAGTCATTGTATATCTGCTGTGGTGTAGTAGTACTTCATGCAGACTGGTGAGTCAAAGGTCCTAGGTTTGAGACTAACAAGGTTTTTCATTTTGCTGCTGAGCATTACAAGGGCCTTGTCATACAGAGTGACTAAGGCACTTTTAAGCAGTTGTAAGTGGGTTTGCATGGGTTTTCATGATGCTTAGCAATGCTTAGCTAAGCGCACACAAGCTCACCTTCGCGCACCCAAGCTAACTACTGCTTAAAAGTGCTTACTCCCGCTAACCCCCGCGCTAATTTCTTTTAAAGAAAAGAAAATGGGAAGATAGGAAAGTGGTGAAAAAGGGAGCACAAAGAGGGAAAGACAGTAGGGAAACCAGCTCAGGATGTGCACGATGGGTGTAGGGAAGGTCCATAGCTGCCCATTTCTTTACCAGCAACAGCTGTGCATATATTTGAAATTTGGTGTGAAATATGAAACCTTCCACCCCTGAGAGAGGGGTGAGGACAACAAAATATGTTGTACTGCCAATTAGAATTATCAGTTTACATGTCCAGCGGACATATGTGCAAATTGGGCAGCTATCTATGGGGCGTAATTTTTTTGTGGGAACAGATTGTCCTTTTTTTATTTTTTTTTCAGGTGAGAGTGGAATGTGAGGTAGAGGAAGTAGGTATATTTGGGGAGGTAGGTTGGGGAGGTAAACAGACAAGACAAATAAGATGCATACAGGGGCGGAGTTTGACACATGGGGTGGGTGAACACAATTGATGGGGAAGGATGTTTGGAAATCGCAAGCCCATGAGCCCACAGATGGTAACAGTGGAACTGAGATCCCCACCAATGGGCAGTCACCACTGCACCTTCACAGCCCTGAGGGTGGCTGTGCTGAGGGCTTTGTAGGATGGGCAGACTTACCCAAGAGACGCACCATTCTCGCCTTGAGCTGGCATAGGGGATCAACGACTGAACACTGGATCTCCCTATGCACCACAGCCCGGACCCTAGCAAGGGTGACAGGTGGCATTCCTCCACCCACGCTTGCACGGGGGAGATGAGCCCTATCCCCTGCAGCGCTTCCACCCGAAGGTGGCACAGGACCAATGGAGGAGGGGAGCCAGGGCTGGGCACCAGAGCCGCTAGTGCCAGGTGCACTCACCAACTGAGGAGGGACAGGTGGGTCCGCTGGGACCGGCCTTCCCATACGTTCTGTGATTAGGTGTGTTTAATTACAACATAAACAACAGCATTCCAGATTAGTTGTAACAGCATGCAGTAATATTCCCATTAACCCAACACACCAAGGTTCCAACAGTTGAACAGCAAGCATTACACATGCATATGTTGAACGACAGTGGATATTTCAACAGCATGCAGGGATGTTTGGTAGCAACAGGCCACCATGAGCGTGGTGTTTGAACAGGGCACATGCATCAACATCAATGCAAATATTTATAAGGCAATAGGACATATGTCCCAACAAATATTTAAGATTACACATACCCATTGAGATGTGGAATTGCATGGTTTATGCACATACGGTAGGGTGTAGAAAAAACCTTGGTTAACATCTTATAATGACCTTTAAGTCTATACTACATTCCCAGTGACTGCAAGTGTATATCCCCTACCTGTATTATTACACTTGCCACCATACATTAGGTTGTGTCATGGGTTTGGCTAGTTCAATATATGCCTGACCTATATCTGACATACTAACTGTCCAGGACGCAGATGTTACTGCTACATATTTCTTGTTTGCATTTATATTTCTTTATCTACATATCTGGGATGTTTTCACATGACATTTTCACTTCAATTTGTACAGAACCCTGCATTTCTTGACACACACTCACATTTCTGGTGAATAATTACATGATACACGTTTGCCAGGTTTACTTATTCATGCCAGCCAGTAACTGACTATTGTGGACTGTATATATGTTTCACAGCTACTTGCACTTCCATCACCCACTTTATATGAGACTGCATAACTCTGGGTTGCCAGCACATTTTCAAACAGTGCTCTTTGTATAATGCAAGGGTACAACAACATTTCAGACTCTGTGACACAGACACACTCTGGGTTTTAGACCTTTATTAATGACATTGCACACTTTTCCACAGGCTCACTCCTTTATTTGTTTTAACGGTGTTTATGGCAGACATGTTCAAGACATATTATACCTTTATTAATAGGTTAGAACAATCTTTTTTCAGGCTCACTCACTTATGTTATATGACAGTGCCTGCAGAGATATTATGCCAGACATATGTTACCTTTCTTAATGGGTTACTACACTCTTTTTCTGCCTCTCTGACATTTTTATCTGACAGTACATGCAGAGGACTTATTCAGGCAATTCTATGGCTGTTTTATTGGACTACAACACTTTCTTTCATGCTCTCTCCCATATTTTATATAACAATACATGCAGAATAATCACTAACCTGCCTGGTTCATAGGTTCATAGATTAGTACTAAGCTAACTGCCCTTGCGAGCCATTTTAAGCCTAGCCAATTATCCCTTGTGAGACTCAAACCCTGCCCCTTGTGCTTGCAAGGCAAACACCTTAACCATTAGGCCACCGTCCCAACCCCCTGGTGGTGCAGCCTTAGCAGCCTATCAGCATAGGCTTGCTGATTCGTAGCACAGTCACCTGCAGCTGTAAAGTAAATGAAGGGATATTGAGACATACCTATCCGTTATATATACTCCATTATCAATTCTTACATACTGCATTCCATGGCTACATACTCAGTTGTGGGGCATTCTGCATCCCACGGGCTTCCTGTATCCACTGGTTCAGGTGGTCCTGCTTTTGTCTCTTCAGG
>NC_056748.1:360268885-360273885 GCF_019279795.1 Protopterus annectens
ATGCCATACTGATGGGCCACTGGTGATGGGATATGTATGGGCAATGATACTGCGTGCAGGGACGGGGTGGATAAAAGTGGGATGTCAACCGATGGAACAGCTACAGCCCCTGACAACACTGCCTGTGCCTCACCATGCCTATCATCATTGTCAGAGCCTTTATGGAGACTAACATCAGTTTGCCTGTAGGAGGAACCCTGACCCACACAAAGATATTACACAGACCTCTCATTACCCAACAGTCAACATGCATGACATATGGCACTCAACAGCATGCACTGCCGCCATACTCAATCCTTGTTACCAACATTATACATCTATACATCTCTGTGATGCATGAGTTGTGTTAGTAGGTGATGGCCCTTCCCCTGGAACACACTGCACCCATGTATACAGTATTGCTGTGCACATGTACTGCAAACTGGCATGTACTGTGCACCATACCTCATGAGTGTACACACCATTGCTAAATGTGTATATGTGTGGCAGTTATGTTTGCTCTGTTGCTCACAGCCGCTATGTGTTTTTCTGACACATAACTGGGATGATATCAGGACTGATGTCAATAGTTAATGCATAACCTCTGATTTTCAGATCTCATCATCAGCAGTGCATGTATGAGCAATAAAATCTGATTACACTGACAATGTTCAAAGCTTAATGTGGATATGAGGAGTGTACATAGCCTTGTTGACATGCCAGCCTCTTCCATGGCATGCGATGGGGCCACAGTACTGCATATGTTAACATTACACACACCTGATATGTGACATATGACTTGTGCAATCCAGTGTAGTATCATACAAATGTGTTAGTTGTGCAGATGCTGAATGAGATGCATACAATATGTGGGTTGCATATGTGTGCACACCCTTAACACAATGGTTTGTTGCAGCACCTAAGTGAACTACAGCAGTCACTATTCCTGGAAGGGGTATACTAGTATGGCCCATCTTCACTTGCCATTATTTAGTCACTCTGCCGGATTGCAAAGTCAGCTCATGTCCACAGCCCTTGGAGGTCACACAGTGGCTTCACTATTGCTGTGGAGTCAGGGTTATGTCTGACACAATTCATGACCTTTACTATGTTCAGATACAGCCATTCTTAGTGAGCTGTGGATGCATGCTTCAGTTCACTGTTGTGTTTCAGAATGACACCCCTCCCCATCCTCAGCCATATTGCAGATGATTGACAACTATGGGCCACACATGAGTATCATTTTGGAGTGTTCCAAATAACGAACACCATGTCTACCAGTGTACTTACAGCTAATGAACAGCAAACCTAAAGGTGTACACTGGCACCAGCAAGGTAAAAATGAGGATGGTAGCCCTGAGGTGGAGTGAGGTGTTGCTTGTGCACCACATGTATCTTTATGAATACTGTCTGTAGGTTTCAGCCTTGGTCTCATGACACAATTACACATTGCAACACATGCCTTTGGGAGACTTGATGTTATGCATATGCTATCTGTAAAAAGCTCTGGATGATGCTGCCTGCAGAAAAACTCTTCCGTCTAATTACCCTAACCCATAGGCCACACTTATGCAGATTCCAGGTGACTGTCGACACAGGTACTGCACAGGCAGTCCTTGCTAGACATTCCTACAAGTCCCTCAGTGTTGCTGCATGTTTTTGGGCAGCCTCCATGACCAGTTTGCAACATGTGTTGTCATCTGTTTTGGATGGACATCTGTTTATTTTTTACATTAATGTTGTCCCATACTTTATACACACATAGATGACTGTCTGCACTGTTTGCCATGGTATATGCAATGGTAAGGTAAGGCTACTTTTCCCACTTTTGAGTGCTACCTTTTGGATATGAGATCCATTTCATGGTTTGTAAGATGTGTGCAAGCCACGGCTGCCTCTGTTGCAGGTGAGTGGGCAAATGTAATGGACAAACTTCTAGGACAGCAGACCATTACTTGTTGTGACATTGAGGCCCAGTACTTGATGGAGAGTCTGTACACAAGAAGAGTGAATGCTGTTAGTACCTCACAAGCTGCTTCCACAATATGTTATTTGGAGTCTGTGCACACATATGCTTCCAGTGTATGTTAAGGTATGTATTCCCCATTTTTGTTGTCCTACCATAGGTTTCCATATTACACATTCATTGCTCATGTTAGGATCATATTACAGGTTGTAAAAGTTGTGGAATGTAGTATTGTGATTTGCAGCTGTTTAGATCAGGAACAGTTGCCATTGTAATAGTGGTGTATACACTGTTGTAGCCACTGTATAAGGGTTATGTTTCAGACATGTCCTTACTGTAGGTCATTTGTCCCACCATTACGTTCATCTCTGTCCACATTTCTTGCACTGACAGGTTGTTAGATATACTGCAGAACTCTTACATACCCTTCAGATATGCCACAAGGTGACCATTGTGATGCAGTGCAGTTAACAGCAACATTAAGTGTACATGTACAGCGTGCATTATGAGTAGGTGTGTTACAGGTGCGCATGGCAAATAGCATGGCCATAACATGGCTGGTGTATAGGCAAACCTGAACAAAACAACTCCATACTCACCAGCTACAGGCTGCTGCCCCAGTTGTATACAAGAGAGACCTAAATAGTTGTGTGAGAGACATAATGTAAGTAGCCACACCTGTGGCATTGGTACAGGATGGGAGCAGCATTTTGGCACATCAACTGTACAAACCCACAATACTAGAGATTATGCACATCTGTTCATTACTACACTGCAGCAACAGACTGTGTTATCTGACATATGCATGTTGATACTTTACAGATGAAAATGGATAAGCAACAGAGGTCTACTAATGTGTCCTGGGACCTTACCTGCATGCTCCTTATCCATTGTGTGGGTGGCAGCCACCTCCACAATGCTGTCTTCAACTTGCTGGCTTGGCAGGTGGGCGGATGCCCCAAGGCTGGAGAGGAGCTCCTTAGCATGTGTCAGTGGAGGCTGTATGGCATGACCCTCACCTGTGGCTAGCTGGTCCCTCCTAACTGCAGTGGCACTCTGACAGGCATGATGGATCAGATCTGTACAGCCATGCCACACCTGCACATAATTACGGTTGTGCAGGATGACATCATTTACCCTGTGGGCAAGCTCATTCCACAAGTCGATCTTCTCCTGTAGATTCTGCACCCTGTGCCTGAAGAGGATGGCATGATGCACTATGAGGAAATGGATTATAGCATAATTTTCCAGTGGTGTGTATGCAGGCAGGCATTCCAGGGACATTGTACCTGGAAGACATAAACAGGAAAAAAGGTCAGGGGACCTTATACAGCTGTCCATGTGCACATCAGCAGTGGGTATTACTTGCAAATAATCCATAACACTGTAAGCTATCATGGCTTGTACATCTTGCATTACACTCCTGGCCCTGACCTGTCCAGTTCCCCCAGTGTTAGACACTTAATGGCATAATCCACTACACACCATTCATTTCTGTGTAGAGGGATGACAGTGGGCATCTCCTATGTGGATGGTGTGTGGATGGTGGCATGAGTGTGTTTAACTGTAGTGTGTGATGGGACTGTGAGCACATGCCTGTGTTAATGTAGAAGGCAAAGTGTGATGTTGTCATGCCCCATGGAGACATGCTGTTGTTGCCATCAGTCGGCATTATGTCCATGCTCACCATTGATGTGGGCAGGAGTGTGGGTGATGTGTATATCCCCCTGTACTACTGTTGTGGAAAGGGTGCCACTGTTCCCACCTATCCTGTCTGATGCATGATGCCTGTATCCGTGTCATGTGTGTATAAGGTGTGCTTTACCCCCAATACATGTTGACTTGTGTTACTGGCTCTGAGACTGCATACATATGTGTAGACGTGGTTGCAAATGGCCTTGGTGGTTTGCATATGTCTGATTTCAAGTCATAGTCAGCCTTACAGGAGGTCACCTGTGAACCTACATGCTTGCTCAGATAGAGGTGCACTTGCTTCCAAGTTGTGGTCTGCAACTATGTGTCCCTATACAGCCACTATAGCAATCTATTATGTGCTTTGTGTCTTGGTGGTGTCCACCAAGGGAGATTACACTATTGTTGGTGGAGAATGGTTGTACAGGTAAGGTACATCGAATTCCATATAGCTACAGTGGATATGAAGTGTACACACCCCTGTTACAATGTATGGTACTTGTAAAAGTGGAGCATGACCCCACAAAAACACATGTCAACACAATCCCCACCTGTGATGTGTCCTATAGCCTGCTCAGTTCAACAGGGAATATAACAATCTGTCCTGTGGAAACATATAGGTTAATAGGTTCATAGATGTGTACTAGGCTAATGGCCCTGGAGCCTTTACAAGCCAAGCCCATGGGATTACCCTGGCATCATGCCACCCAACCTTAGTTTCCAGTGCCTATGTCGAGTAAAGCCACTGGAGTGATCCCTGTGGTGAATTTTCTTTTTCCCATCAACTCATCAAGATTTCTCTTGAAGAGGGCCAGTGAGGTGCTCTGCTTGACATGTATGGGAAGTCTATTCCATAGCATGGGCAGTTTCTGGGTTATGAGCTTGTCCCTCCAGCATATGGGAAGTAATACTCAGTACAGTAAGCCAGTTGAATGTGTGTGCATACCCTAACACTGGTATGTTGTGTAAACACCTGCTGAGATGATTACAGCATCCAGTTGTCTTGGTTTGTACTCTAACATCATGTCATATCTTCACTTGGCAATGGTTGCTCACCTTCCAGGAAACAGCTTTGTTTCTTTTTAAATAGAATTTTACAGGTTATGGCTCACATTTGAGGTGAGAAATGTTTTGACATGACCCCCTGTGGTCTCACTGGCATACAGCACACAGACCTGGCATTCCAACAGGAGAATGTACACTTTGATATCTAGCGTATATGGGTGTTGGTATAGTTGTTAGTGGTAGGCATGGACAGTGGGTCATAACACAGTTGTACAACTCTCTGATTACTATGTGATAAGCATGCATACTGTAGTACCCATATCAGTGTCATGGCAATGCAACAATCAGTAGCAGTACA
>NC_056748.1:360278885-360298635 GCF_019279795.1 Protopterus annectens
ATGCCAGGACTCGAACCATGGCTGTGTCTGTTAAAAATATAACAATGTCGGTTTCATCAGAGTGGCTATTTAGACACTGGTGTCTGTTCCGTCAATGTTTTCTGTTTAAGTCTCTCTCTTGGTTGTACAATCTGACCTTGTAATTACAACAGTCTTATACAGACATTCCTAGACACATTTTTATGTAGCACAGTGTGAGAAACAACAATTGACACAACATTACTATTCAGAGAATGCAACACTAAATGCCATACAATGCCAGAGTAAACACAACCAGTCCAGGATTTAGAACTTTATTGCCAGGCAGTTACAGTTTTATTTAAATATGACTTATGTGGGACTATTACTGTCATATTGTCTGGTTTATTCAGTACAACCCATACACAGTTTTTATACTGCCAGGTGACTTTCTACTACTTTATATTTATTTGGTATGACTACTACAAGCAGGATTGTTACTCACCAGCCTCGCGACACAACCTTTGCAACCTACTAGCATGGGCTTCCTGATTCACAGCCCACACAGCTGCAGCTGTAAGGGAAACAGAGAAATATTTAGGCATACCTATCCATCACATACACAGACAGGGACATTATTAAACAGTTATTGGTATGAGTACTTACACACTGCTGGGATATCCCCCCTCTGCCTTGCTTCTTGGACCCACTTATCCAAGAGCTCCCAATTCCTCCTCTTCAAGTCAGCATAGTTGTGTCGGACCTGCTCACCAGTCTGATGGATACCAGTGACACTGGTGAGGTCATGGGCGAGATGGTCCCAGGCTTCCGCTTTATATTGGGAGCCCTGGTACTGCCCTGCAGCAGTCTCTCATCATGGTTTTGTACCAGGAGTCGTACCATGACCTTGGACTCCAGTATGCCCCATTGCTGCACCCAGAAGCACATGCCCTTGCCAACTCCTGCCATACTGCCTACAGTGGGAAGCTGCAAGCAGTTATGAGCTGTATTCCTGCCTGTGGGGTTTAAATATGACCAATTTCCCAGCCTTTGTCATAATTGGACAGTTTTGAATATGCTGAGCAAAGCTAAGCTACAGGAAACCTTGCTTAGCTAAGATTGAAAGTGCTTAAAGGGGCAGGTTCAGCATTGGTTAGCAATGGGCAAATCCACTTAGCTGAGCTCGTCATTGCTTAGTAGTCATATGTAGACAATGCTTACACCCGGTCAGCATAGCCGTGCAATGCTTAGCATTGCTTATGTTTTATTTTATTGGACTACCACCTGTATGGGATTGACTTATCATTCATTACATAATATAGATTTGTTTATCTTCTCTGACATACCGCAATGTGCTGTAATTACATTTATTCTTGTGTGACTATACTGTATGGGGCACTTGTGTATATATGGGGGTTTCACTACTTTATTACACTGACACCTCACATCTGGGTCTAATACACTACTCTGGTTGAGAAAAATAAGTTATTTCCTGCATAAATATACAAATAAATTAAAATTGTAATGTTTACACATCCAAAATGACACATCCGAAATGAAGGATTTCCGCGGTGGTGCAGCAGTAGCATTGTTGCCTCACAGCAAGAGGTTCTCCCATTCGATTCTCGGCTTGGGTTGGGAGTGCCTTCTTTGTGGAGTCTGCATGTCCTCCCCACGGTTGAGTGGGTGTTTTGAAAGATATGCGTTGAATTGACGTGCCTTCCTTAAAGGTTGGGCGTCGAGCTGGCAACTTGACACCATAAAAAAACTGTCAATCATTAATGGACCGGAGTTCTGCCGTGGTGACCCCTAACCTGGAAATGCCAAAAGACAAACAAACAAACACATCCAAAATGAAAATGGCTTTAGTGAGGTTTGAACCATTAATGACTACATGCAAGGGATATGCTCTATCCAGTACACTATTGCAATTATTGCTATGCTGGATGTCTATTGATTTTTAACTTATCCTGATGTTTCAGCTGGGCTAAGCATAGCTAAGCAATGGGCACACTCGTGCAGCTGCGCTTAAACTTTATTGCACATGTGAAAAAAGATTATTTGTTGTTTTTTACTTTGTACCCTTCAGAATATCCATGCTAATGCTGAACCTGTTATTCTATTAACTTTCTGGATTTGTAGCAAAGACTGTCCTTTATGGCTTTGTCCAGATTCCTTACTCTAACAGGTTGGGAGGTGTGCGCTATGTGCTTCATACCCTGCTGAAACTTCATGCTTATCCTACACCTGCTATTCTATCAACTTTCTGGCTTTGTAGGGACAATTAACCCTTATGGCTTTTTCCAGATTCCTTACTCTGATGGATTGGGAGGTGTGTGCTATGTGCTTTGTACCCTACCGAATATTCATGGTTATGCTAAATCTGTTATTCTATCCACTTTCTGGGTTTGTAGGGATAATTGTCCCTTATGGCTTTGTCCAGATTTCTTATCCTGACAGGTTGGGGGTGTTACGAGCATTCTTGCTCGATTTAAATTGCCGTACGGCAATTCTAGTGTGTAGGGGGAGTGTGAATTGTGAGAGCACTGCTCTCAGACACACCCCCTGCACTCATACACAGAACCGTGTCCATTTTATAGCACAGCCGCATGCCTTCATGAATATGCATGGCGTGTTGCTGTGCTGCATGGGAACGGTCCCTTCTGTGCAAGAATAAGCTATTCTTGCATGGAAGTTTGCTGAATCCCAGGGAATGTCTATTCAAATGTTCAAAGCACTGGTTGTAAGTGAAAAGGTCAGAAAGTCTGTGTGATAATAAGACTAAAAAAAAAATACAAGTTCAGTTTTAGGTAGGGTGTGCTGTAAATGCATGGTGTATACTAGATCATTTGACTTGACAAAGCATGCTAAAACAAATGTATAGTGTGAGTTTGCAGTTAATATAGGGATCAGAAAATGTTATGGCTTACTTAAATGACTGGCCAAGTGACTTTTGATTTGTACAATTTCTTTTCTATTGATAATCTAGTTATTCCTGTGATTAATGATCTCCCGAAGATTCATTAAAACCTTTGTGAACCACCTATGAGACCCATTGTCATTGGACAGGGCTGGCATACAGAGACATTATCTATTGATGTGGAAGATGAGTTTAAGCCTATTCTCAAACATGCACCAGCAGTCATAAGTGACAGGGAGCACTTTCTTAACAAACTTTATGCAGCTACTAAAATGTTGGGTGGCTGTTCTGATCTTTTGTTAGCTACAATGGACATAACCACATTGTATACTGCAATCCCTGATGCTTATGGTTTTGTTGCAGTTAGATTTTTCCTACATCAACTGTTAGATGTGGTTTTAGAAAATAATGTCTTCACCTTTAATGGTGAGTTTTATCTTCAGATTTTAGGCAGAGCTGTGGGCAGAGCATGTGCCCATAGCTATGCAGATAAGGTGATGGCATATTAGGAAAATTAGTATGTTTTTGCTAATAATCCATACTCTGAAGATCTAGTGTGCTGTTATAGATTTATGGACGATGTCTTTATTTTTTGGTTAGGCACTTTTGATAGATTTGAATCTTTTGTACGTTGGCTTAATAGTACTACAATTTTTTTAGTTTTCACTGCTTGTGCATCAAACAGCTCTGTTGATTTCTTGGATATTCATATTTTGAAGGATTGCAAGTGGAATTTACAGACAGAAATGTTTAGGAAACCATGTTGGAGAAACACTAATTGCATAGGACTAGTTTGAATCTGAGTCATACTTTTCATAATGTACTAAAGGGATAATTTTTAAGATTTACGAGAATGCATACTAGTGATGATAGGTCGGATGAGCATTTTCCCTAAGTGATGAATTTCACATGAGGGGCTATGGTCCTAAGGAAGTTAGTGACATTTTGGAACAGGTCAAGGGCCTACCTCTATTGCAATGGAGACCCTATTTCTCTGACAATCCATATGACAAAAGTACCAAACATTGTAACTCTGATTGTTTGAGAATTGTTTTTTTTACCTTCTCTAGTGATGTGCATGATGTATGTAACATCATTAAGTAAAATTGACCAATTCTATTGGCTGATGATAATATTAGTAAATTTCTTGGAGAAAGACCTAAGTTCTATTTTAGAAATGCAAAGAATTAAAAAAAGACTTTGTTTTAAAGATAGTTTTACAACACAGCCTCATGTTACTTCAGTCAGAGTAGGTATGCACTCTTGCTGTCACTGTAAAGCCTGCCCCTTTATTTCTGATGTTCCATATTTTCTTCACTCTACCACTAATGTTAAGTATGAATTTAAGTTCTACTCTAATTGCAAAAGTACATATTTGGTGTATTTCACAACTTTTACATAGTGTCCTAGTTTTTATGTAAGGATGACCACTTGTAGCCTAAAGGAAAGGATTTTGGAGCACATTGGAGTTATCAGAAGGAATGTCAGCACTAATACTCTGAATAAGCAGATTAGTTTGCATTCTGGTCACAGTTTTCTTTTTAAAGTAATTCATCTGACTGCTAAAAATATTAGAGGAAGAGATTTGTTTAATAAAACTGGGGTTAATGAATTAAAATGGATCATCACTTTACTAGCAGATAGAAATGTTGGTTTAAATGAAAATACTTCCCTAGGGCCTTTCCTAAAGGGACTTAGGATTAAACACTAATTTGCTGTCAATGCAACTGATTTGGTTACCAGCTGCTTTCATTAAGTTTTTAATAAGTGTTCATTGGCTGCTTTTTGTTTCACAATGGTATTTAATGTTGGCTGTTAAGTTGTTTGAACAGTCGGAAGAAGTGCTTATGCATGAAAGGACTTACATTTGTATTTAATAAATTTTCAGTTGTTTTTAGCTGTGCTAGTTGTTCCTTCCTTATGGTTTTACTGTGCTTACTTAAAAAGCACATATATTCATTCACTTGCTTGTACTTTTTGCCAAAACTAAATCACAGTCATATAGATCATGCAGTGCTACCAGCTTGGCATGCTCAAATGAAAATTATTGTAACTTTGCAAGCTAAACTCAAGAAAGAGTTAAACAGCTAGAATTTTCTGAAACAGAATAGGCTTGTTGAGGAAAGTGAACATTTGATTTGGATGTGGAAAGTATAGATTTGTAAGAGTTTAGTACGAGTTTTTTCAGCACATGAAGTATTTCAGAGAGCTGTTTCAAAGATAATAAATGTGTTGGATTGCCATAGTATAATTGATGGCATTCTAGTTTAGGGTCTGGCAAGAGAAGAATATAGAGAAAGACTAAATGAGTTACTATAAAAGCTGCAAAAAATTAGTCCAAGTAGAAAAAGAATAATTGCAAAATTAGTTACAGATCTGAGATATATGCACCTTGTCTTCATATCTAGAGACATAAAACCAGACAATGAGAAAGCAAGAGCCAGAATACAATTTTCTCAATGAAAGGATTAATAAACTCTAAGAAAACTTCTTGGAATGATGAAATTAATTTCAAAATGTATTCTGAACATGTTTGGTGCATGTTGCAATTGTAATGTAATGTAGAATTGTACTGGGGTACAGAAATTAGCTTTGAAATACTTAAAACAGAAACTGAAGTACCCATGCTGAAATATTTTGATTTAAATAAACTAGCTGTAAGTAGATGCCAGTCAGAGCGATAATAATGCAGTGGAAATGCAGTATGGTGAATCCGTTGCATAGCTGTCAACTGCACATATTTTTGCAGAGTCTCCAGATTTTTGTATCATATTTTGGTCTATTCTTTGTAAAATTTCTGGTTTTCCAGTAAATCAATTTGGATTTATGTCAATAAATAATGACATGCATTTTAGTTTCAGACTTTATATCCTTCAGAAGATCTATGCTGACACTAATCCTTTCATTCTAGCATCTTTCTAAGTTTATAAGAGTAATATTTAAAATATGTTCCATTTTTTGGGCCTTTCTTCCCCCATTATTTTAAGCTTTCTCCAGATTTCTTTCACTAAGAGGCTGAGAGGTATGGCAGTTGTTTATCATAGTATTCACTGTTGCAGCAGTCCAGCCATATGTCAATAAGCATATGGTGTGTGGAGAACAGATTCCATGTAAAGGTTTCCATAGCAAGTGTTTACTGACATAGACTCCTACCAGCACTTTGTGTCTTTCACTCTGAGGACAATTAGTCATCTTGAGAAATCTAACTGGGGTTTTCTTACAAATTATGTATGCCTGCTTTTGTATTGCAATTGCATTGAAAAAGATCTCTAGGAGCTTTCCTGCAAAAAAAAAAAAAATACTTATACAAAATAATCTTAGGGAGAGTAAGGATGAGACCAGTTTCCCATGGTCTGGTGGCACCATGTGAAGTGAAGGGCTTTCTCAGCCCCCCAACACAGAGTCTTTTTCATCATAAACCTCTGACATGGCCACTTCTCAGGTCCCCACTACTTCAGTTGCTATCATATACTTCCTGACTGATACACATAAGGCTCCTTTATCAGCTGAAGATCCATCAGCAGTGTGGTACATATTGTATTTTCAGAAGAGGAAGGTGGTATCTCTAGGATATTTCTTCAAGAAGAGGTTCTCAGTGACCACATATAAGTCTTGGTTCCCTAGTCATGACCTGAGGCCTCAAAGGTGATAGTTTCTGATAAAAGGAGGTACAAGCCACTTAAAGTTAAACCGGTGCAGCTGCAAGCAAATCACCCAGCTTGTAATCTTCTGATTCAGTAGTCCAGCAGAATGAAATTTTCCCATTTTGTGTCCAAGTCCCTTCTTAGAAGAAAAGGGTAGATTGCCCCGAGAGGCATCGGACACTACTGACTCCAAACGTGATAAGCTGGATTACATGAGTAAGTTTCTATCAGCAGAGGACTTGGATAGATATAAAGACACACTGTCTGCGTCTTCATCACCAGAGAGCTTCTCCTTTTGGGATATCCTTCATAGATGAAAGAAACCTTCTAAAGGGAATCCAAGGAGTATTCTAAAGCCCAAAAGAGATCCATAACCTCCATGGGTCTTTCTGAGTCTTGGCTCCTAAAAGTGACTTCATAGTTAGATGTCCTAAAAGATGTGTTTCAAAATGCAATATTGGAGTCTGACTTACTTCCCCCTGTTGCTAGGATGTCTGACCTTTTTTACAGGGTCAATGACTATCACGATGAACTATACATGGAACTATTGGCTGACCCAGATATCATGCTTCTGGATGATAGCAAGAGAACAGTGTCAGCTCCTACAAGGAACTATATCCAAATTACAGAGAGAGAAAGAGAGAAAGAGAGAGAGAGAGAGAGAGAGAGAGAGAGAGAGAGATTTGGTAAAAAAGTACACACTGCTGCTACCCTTTCCTTAAAGGAGTACTGCACCCACAGACTCAAAAAACATGTTTAAAACATTATGGCATGATGTTTCCTACACTTTAACAACACTATGGGATTATTTACAGGATTGTAAATATTTTTATATGTAATTCCAGACTCTGACCACCTGGAGGCTGGCATATTGGCGTGGTTTGGATAAATCAGGTTGCCATCCAGTATCCCAGAAATCATTGTTTGGCTCAAAAATGTTACATCATGCAGGCCTCCTTTTGCCTAAAGTTCCTGTCATTTCATAGATGTTGCATGCGTACAAGGTGCTGAGTAAAATAGAACAGTGTATGTAACATTCCCTACTGCTGGATGGCTACTTAAAACAGAAACAGTGAAAATGCCACAGAACACACTCAAAGTGCTGTTTACTGCTGCCTTTTTTTCTAATTTAGTTTAAATGGCACTAATTTGTGAGACAATGAATTCCAGTCCATTTACTTCTCCCCTCCCCCATAACACTTAGCTTCCCTAGCTGTCAAAGTCCTGAGGGTAATTTGACCTGGTAATTCCATTGTTTGGCAGATCTCAGCAGGGTGCTTGACACATGTAATTTAATCTTTGCTCTAGCATTTCCTTTGTTAGAGGGGACATTTTTTGCTGCACTATAGCCATGGCCTTACTTGACTGCAATCACATCCAGTAAGGTCTTGCACCAAGGAACTAAAGAATAAAACATTTATACGATTAACCAGTTTAGATCTTTATTAATTTAAGTGTTAAGGTATCACTTCATGCTTCCACCTTGTTAAAAATTGAGATTTACACGTGCAAAGTGTGTTGGTATGCAATGTTTGCCTTCATATGTTTTTACTCCACTGGTTGGTTTGCAAAAAAAACCTTTTTCAGTGTCCCTGGATTTGTCTTTGTACATACAAACTACATTGCTATAGTGTCCCCTTCCTTTTTCTTGTGTCCAGAAGTCACTTATAACAAAGTAAATTTTTTATTGATTTTTTTTTTTAAATAAAGGACATCAAGGTTAACTTACCTTGAATCAGATAATGGATGCCACTGCAAAGAATCACTGTTGAAATATTTGTGCGTGGACAAAATACCTTACTAAATCTATTTGCCAGCCTCCAGTTCAATTGGTGCTATGGCTTTAATATACTGGTGTGTTTGCTCATGCCTTCCAAATATCTCCACCATTACATACGAGTTTTGCAGTGTAGTAACCACCCGACATGCCCATACACCTTTAGCCATCAATATGCAGCTACTCCTGTTCATGTGAGTATGTGAATTCATTTTCAGACTTAAGGTGTGGAAGCTGCACTGAATAATTCTAGGTGCTTGTTCAGGTTTCACATGGTGCTTGCTCAGAGCTACTCTCATGTTAAGCCACTATGAATATGTTGCACTGCCACCTCTGATATCAGGGTAATGTTTTAATCTTTCTATTCCTGCACTGCACACTAGCAGTATCTTGTGCAAATACAACAGAGAAGTATGCAAGCGATACACCACCTAAGCATCATTTGCCGTGCAGAATGTATAAGTATCCATACCAAACTTCTGTGTTTCCAAACATCGGTGTTACTACACTACTACTGAATAAAATGAACAACACTCAGGCTGGGGGAAGGACAAGGGAGCCATGACATCACAGAATGGGTGGGTCTTATTATTTTAGTTAGAATCAGATGACGGCTGTGGTGATGTCACTTTGGGGGAGGGAACTGATTAAAAAAAAAAAAAGTACCTGCACTGCCTGGCCTCAATGATGTCAGTAATTGGGCAACTCAGGCAAGCTTTATTCAAACGTGAGAGAATGATTTTGTAAGTGAAACCATCACAGTATGAGAAGGTAGGCTTCTGTTACAGAAGTAAGGGGAATTATAAAACTTGTAAATGCTTTATTGTTGTTGCTTTACAGAGGACAATGTAAATAGGGAGGAAAAGGGCCATGAAGTTGAGGAATACATTAGAGAAACCTGTTGTACTCCTTTAAGGACTTTGAACTGTCAGGTCCACATACTGTCTTATCAACAAAGCTTTATGCAGCAAATAAGTAAAATAGAAAAGATGGAAGATAAAGATGTGAGATATGAGTTGCTTGACTCCTGCAACCTATCTTTATAAGTTGCTAAACACTCTAGGAAATGTAATCATTATGCTGAGGTCACATCATGTAGGCTGACAGCTTGAGGGTAAGTAATTAATAGATATGTTTGGTTACCATTCCCCTGCAAAACAATGCAATGGCAGAGATCTTCAGTATCTCATTAAATAAGAATCTCTCCTTCTGACACCCATCTTATGAGGTATAAAATGAACTGAAGGAAATAGGTAAAACCACCCTGTCAGTCAGGCAAATAAATGTCTGAGACCTTTGTGTTTAGGTATACCAGAACATTTCTCTCCAAGACTTAGTCTGTCAGTTTCATACAGGAGACTACCAGAGCTGGTAAAGTGGAAAAAAGGAAAGTATAGAAAAGAATGGCAACCAAAACCCAGAGAAAAGCCTGGTGGCCCTCAGGGCTCGGATACCCAGAGGGATTGGTTGGGACTTGGACAAACTGCTCCTTCCCCACTCCCTAAGACAACATCAACCTTAACTTTCCCCGCCTTTAAAACTCTTCCCTCTTTCTTCAAAACTAGAGGGTGCTTGACTGTCTTTGAAAAAAAGATAGGGAAAAATTACTCAAGACAAATGATGGCTAAACATTACAAGAAGTGGGTAATACCTTCAGTTCTTAGGAAAAATTTCAGGGGAGTTCCTTCAGTTCCCAGTTGGAGTACATTCCACAAGTTCCAAAAAACATACCACACAAGATCCATGAGGAAAAAAAGAGGAAGGTTGTGGAATTTATCCCAGGCTCTTCATTGTTCTAAAAAGGAGGGCCTTGTTGGCCTATTCTAGACCTTTCCATCTTAAACAAGTTCCTAAATATTACCAAGTTCAAGATGCACAGAATGCAAGCACTTCTTACACTCATTTCTCATGAAGCATTCATGATAACCATGAACTTAAAAGACTCTTACCTCCCTGTTGTTATAGCCAAAGCACAGAAAGCACCTAACATTTTGCAGGCCGGTAAGAATACTGTCAGTTTACTTCCCTCTCTTTTCCTTTGTATTTACAAAAGGTCAGGTTCCAGGGATAGTTTTTTGTAAGACAAATGTTATTCAGATGTACTCCTGCCTAGAAGATTGCCTTCTCAATAAATAAATAAAACTTTGGAAATGAAATAAGTAGATACTATTACCCATTCTTATAGAGCTATATAAATAATTGCTGACATGTCCACAGTACTCTGATATATAAGTGGTTTTCTGATTTGACCCATATAAAAGCCACTGTAGGTTTTGCTAAGTACAGACTATTTGCCATTTTATAGAAAATAAATAATGCATTTGCAAATTGTCCATTAGCCGTTTAAGTAGTTTAGCCTTTAAAATTACTCTAAAATAAAAGCACCCCGTTCCTATCATTTGCTATCTGCCACATATCTACAGACTTTTCATAAATAATTAAATACTGCTTATAACCATTCTAGGTATGTAAGTTATCAAAGCTGAATGTGATAAATCCAAGTTTTGTTTCTGGAATGCTGAGAATTTACAGTTGTACTGACTGATGACATAAACTTTAGTACAGAATGCAGTAAGAAGTCACTTTACAGAGGTCTCTCATTTCCTTATTCTCTTTTCAGTCACTCATCAGATTTCTCAGATTCTTAACATCTTTCTCATATGAATCTGGACCAAGACATATAACTGAGATTTGTGGTTCTTAGCAGGAAAAAAGAAAAAGCTGAACATTTTCTGTTGTAATAAAACATTACTATTGACATGCTTCCCCTTGTAATTCAAAGTTTAAAGCTGCATTCAATCTTAACATGAACAATAATGGATAAAGACAAGCTTTATCTTAAAGTATAATCTGCAATGTATTTCAAATCTGGACAAATATTAATCAAATTCATATAACTTATATTGGCCACCCATATGTCTGAAAGTTATGCAGTTTTTAACTGCAGCAGAGTTATGATCCATATAAACCCATGCCCAGAGACAATTAGTAGTCAAGTGACTTACAGAGCGTAGGTCACTAAGCACCTGTAAGGGTCAGGACTCAAACATGGACTACTGCAAGGCAGAAGTACAGCAGCCATAGTCTTAAACCACTGTACTAAGCTACCATGCATCTATAAACCTGAAAATAACATCTTCTAGGTTTCTCATAGAAAATGTAGTAGTATAATAAACAGAGGAACTTAGCCTGAAGATATATACATTTCTGAATAAACTGTGGAGCATATGCAGGAGGAAAACAAGGAACAATGCTTCATGCTTATCAAACGATATATAAAAAAGAGTATATATTAAAATGATATATCCTCTAGTCTGAAGAAGCTATGTGCCTCCTCAAAACTGACTACACCTCTAGGATCCAAGAAACAATCTAAGATGACATTTTGCTTAGTTTAGCAGAAGCCTTTCTGGAAAGGATTGGGAATGGAAATCAAACCAGAGCAAACCAGAAATAGTTGAAAATCAGGCAGCACAAGAAAATGCCAACCAAGAAAATTAAGATTATAATGGAAAAAAAAAAAAAAGAAAAGGAAAACAACAATTCAGAACCCACAAATATAGGGTCGGATTCAGGATGGCTTGCACGGAGTCTACGAGTAGAGTAAGACCCCATGCAGCCATCATGTCCTGCAAGCGATCCACGAACAGCCTGTAGGGGCATGTAAGAGAGCTCCTAACACATCTCCTTCATGGAGAGGGCTGTGATATGCAAATTACCTCACTTGCAGCCGAAAGGCATGCAAATGAGGTAAATTTTGATCCAGGAAGTAGAAACCTGTCCGAGTAGGAGACGTGTTAGCTGCAGAAATGTACTCAGTTGACAACTGAGTACCATTCTGCAAATAGCACAATGGAGCCTTGTCAGCTCCAAATAAAGATTGCATATGGTTGAGGAAGCATGCCAATGGCCAAATATACGGCCATTGGAAAGTTTCACTGATGAAAAATTAAAATAAAAATATTTTTGTTTTCGCCAATTTCCGATGTTTAAGCATAGCGCAGCGCCATGCAAACGAGGTGCGCTATAAAAATCATAAAATAAGGCAATAAAAGCCACAAACATGGAATTTATGAAAATAGTCAAATTTCAATGTAAGGGAATAGCAGGCTGAAGACAACATGGCCACCGAGTAGGGGTTGCTAAGGGGAGAAGTCCAGTCTAAAACATGTAACCAAGCATTAGTAGGCAATCCTATGTAAATGAGTGTTAGGATAGTGAATCGCACTTTTACATAGCAAATGTGCACAGTTAGTGGAGTGTAGGAATAGGATATGGGGAGGAACAGAGTAGGAGATAGGTGACATCACAGGGAGGGTATTATGAAAGTAGTGCAGCTCATTGGAGGACAGTGGCATCTGTTAGGTGTCAGTTAGACATCATGGAAAGAGGTGTGTCAACAGGTAGGCCAGGGAAAGCCAAGAAATGGAAGGTGTATACTGTGGATAACACCAAAGTTTCTTGCTGAGTGGGTATGCGCGCGTGTGCGCGCCTGTAAACTTGAGTAAGACAGAGTGCGCACGTGGAAGCATGAGTGCGTGCATTTAAGCTGGAGTAAGCATGTATAAGGCTGTTGGAAAGCCTCTAAACCTGTTTGCACTGGTGTGCATGTGTTGTAACCCGAATAAGCAAGTTTTAGTCCGTCTAAGCATGTATGCATGTGTGTGAGCTGCTATGAGCGTGTGTGCGCTTGTATGCGCGTCGCTCCCCCTGAGGAAACAGAAAGGAAAAAGGAAGCACAACAAATAGCAGGAAGCTACCAGGTGATACTAGTAGAGCTAGCAGGTGAAAACAATCTGAATCAGGCAATAACACAGGCAGAACACTAGCCTAGCCCAGCCCAGCACTTAAAACTCTGCAAACAATAGTGCAGTTTGTTTCTCACAAGAGACACTGAAACACTGGAGTATGCTACTAGAAGTGAAAACTGAAAAAAGCTTCACTCAGACAAAAAAATGCTAGGGGCTGCCATTGCTGGTATAAGACGACATATGCAACATGCTGAGGGTGGTGACAATGCAAATGCTGCTGGACAACCCACAGTGAGGAGACGGAGAAGAGTGTACAGGCCCAGGGTCACCTACCAGGAGTTGCATGAGCTGGAGATAGTAGAGTGCTATAGAGAGGACAGAGACCTCCTGCAGCAAATTGTTGAGCTGTGCAGGCCACGCCTCACACACAGAACCAACAGAGGGGGACCCATCCCAGTGGAAACCAAGGTATGTATTGGCCTAAGAATACTAGCAACAGGTACCTTTCAGAGACCAACTGGTGATATGATGGGGATCTCACAGGCATCAGCATCCAGGGTACTGCATCAGTTCCTGGATGCCATGTCAGCACATGTCGGTGATCATGTATATTTCCCCAATTCCCATGAGGTATTGGCCAGCAATATGCGTCTCTTCCAGCAAATAGCAGAATACCCTGAGGTGGTGGGTGCAATAGACCACATGCATATATGCATCAAAGCATCAGCCGGTGAGTGGGGTAGGGCCTATATTAACTGCAAGGGCTTCCCCTCCATCAACTGCCAGGGCATGTGTGATGCCCAGGGCATAATAATGAATGTGTGTGCTGGCTGCCCTGGAAGCTACCATGATTCCCATATCTGGCATCTGACGCAGCTGTACCAGACATTTGCCAATGGGGACATCCCACATGGTCACTTAGTGGGGGATGCTGGCTATACACTGGAGCCGTGGCTGATGACACCCATCAGAAATGCACACACACCTGAACAAGAACGCCATAATGAGGCACAAGCACAAACACGAAATGTAATAGAGCGTGTGTTTGGGTTGCTCAAGTCACGGTTCCGGTGCCTGGACACATCTCGTAGAGCCTTGCAATACTCACCAACTACATGTACCCAAATTGTCATGGTATGTGCTATGCTACATAATATGATCCTGAGAAAACAGCTGCAACAGGACCAGCATAGGCCTGGGCCAAACAGCCCCCCACCAGTGCCAAGGTCATCACAGGCAGAGTGTGACTCAGAGGAGGAACAGCCTGAGCCTGCCCCAGTAGGCAGAAGGAGGCGTGCCCAGTATGCCTTGGCCTTGGCAAAGAGGCAACGCATAGCACATACACTGGCTCAGTAGGAACCCTGGAAATGATACCTCTCTCGGACTCGCACATATAGTAGAAGGGATGCCTAACTTGACACTACCTGTTTCCAAACATGTATAGGGAGTGCAGTATGTGCATCCGACATAGGCAGCCCTGCAGCACCACCTGAGGCATGATTGCCATGTGTTAAGCAATGTAAGGTAGTGCTAAACAGCATTTACCACCATGTCGTATATGAAAACTTGATGACCTTCAGTAGCATCCTACCCTCACCAAACATGATGCCACAATATGAAGACAAGATGATCAATTACAACAATTGGCTTAAGTATTGGTGTCATTGAAAGGGGATTTAATGCCTGTCAGCCTGGGATGAGATTCTTGACAAGACATGATGCTTTGCTAGGGATGGATGTCACCTATCACCTGTGGCCTATTGGATATTGCCAAAGGCTCTTGTCACCCCCATAGTGCCTTTTCTAGGTAAGGCTCAAAAGACAAACCCACCTCCATAGGTATCACAAGGGATAAGAAAGTATAAGTAAAGCTACTCAATGCCAGAAGCCTAAACTGCAAGATGCATGCACTCCAAACTCTCCTCAGCATGGATAATGTTGATATCTGTACAGTAACAGAAACCTGGTTCAAGGCTCCCAAGAGCACCCTAGCATTCACAGGTACACCTCATACCATGCTTTACAGCTGAAAAACATGGAACAAACTACAAAGGGAGGGTGAGTATCAATATTTGTCAAAGATACCCACACCCCCAGGTTGGTGGCACAGCATGAAGCATCAGAGACTACCCATGTGTAACCAACAGTGGGTAAAACTGCCTTCCAGTTCATAGCCTGCTACAGACCACCCTCCTAAACACAGGAACCACACTTGGCCGACTGGAGAACACATGAAAATATGAAGCTCTCCCCAAACACCATTATATTGGGCGGCTTCAACTATCTAGACATACACTGGGAGAGTTACCCTAGCTCCAACACCCTAGGCCAAAGGTTCCCAGAATTTATAAACCAAAATGCTATGGAACAACTTGCTACCACTCCCACAAAAGGGGAAAACATACTGGACCTGACCATCCCAACATGGGGACTCTATGCCCAAGACCAGAAGTGTATCCCTCACTGGTACGATCACACCAGATAGTAATCTCACTGGATATTCATATCCCCACCCCAGCCCATGGCCAGAAAACCGCAGTGAAAAATGTTCACTAAAGCATATATCACACACCTCAAAACTGAGGTGGAATCCTTCACAGCCCCTGTGTCTGTGGAAAATACAGCCCAGACCTCATAACCCTTTATAAACACATTCTATGAGCACCGTCAGGAATGCATGGATCATGCAAACCCAGATAAAACCAAGTCCCAATCCTCCAAAGGCAGGCATCCTGCTTGGTGGACCCCAGCCATAAACAAACCATACAATACAAGGAGGAAGCTACTATATGATAGATCCAAATCACAAAAAGGGAAGCCATCTCTGACCAGTATTATTAAAAAACAACATCCACACATAAAATTGTCTAAGGCCATCTGTGAGATAAAAATCGTACAGGACACCAAGGATAATCACAAGGCATTCTTTACTTATTGTTGGAACTTGTGTAGGAATCCCCAGATATGTTAAAAATTAGTCCAAAATGACAAACAATACAACAAACCCACAGACATTGCCAACATCCAAGCTGACAGGTTCAGTGCAAACTTCTCTCCCCCCCCACCAAAAGGGCAAATATCTATCCCAGCAGAGTGCTGGCCCCCTGACATCGCAGATGCTCAGGTAACAGCCAGCATCTCCAAAGCAAAACACACAGCATCAATGGGACCAGACGGTGTCCTGGGCTGTGTCCAACATGAACCCCAAGAAGAATTGAACACACCCATAAAACCACTGTTCAGTGTCAGCCTTAACACATGATATGTACCCAAAGAGCAGTGTACAGCAACAGTAGACCCTCTCCACAAAGGTGGTGCCTCAACGGATACTGCAAACAATCGTCCCAGAAGCCTGACTAGGTTGGTCTGCAAAGCTATGGAAAGGATCATCATGGACCTCAGAAATAAACATATTGGGGACACACAGACACTGGATCCTACCCAGTTTGGCTTTGTTAAGGGCAGATCCTGCCTCTTAAACCTGGTTGAGTCATTTGAAACAGTCACCAAGGCCATTGACGAGGGGATGGTGGTCCACACAGCCTACCCAGACCTTGCAAAAGCCTTCCATACAGTACCCCACTTGGTCATCATAGATAAGATCACCAGCTTCAATAGAAACCCCTATGTCACTAGATGGGTTGCAAACTGGCTCAAGGACAGAACCCGCATGATCTGAAATGCTGGAGCCATGTCAGACCACAAACCAGCTACAAGTGTCATCCCACAAGGCTCAGTCCTGGGACCTTCCTTGTTTGGTATATATTTCTCAGAGGTACAGGCCAACACAGAAGGACTGTTGGTGAACAAGTTTGTAGATGACTGCAAACTGGGCATCATAATTGACCCTCCAGCTGACACAAGCATCCTAAAAAAGGGCCTCATAGAAACAGACAACTGGTGCCAGAGCCATGTCCTCAAGCTAAACACAAAACAGTGTATAGTCCTCCCCTTTGTCAAAAACTAAGTGCCCACAAATTACTACATATGTGGTAACCGATTAAGTATGGAAGAAGTGATAAGAGACCTGGGGACCCAAGTCAATAGCAATCTCACATTCGACAACCATGTGGCCATAGTGTTCAGAGAAACATTTCATATAGCCCACCTAATCATGAAGGTAATCACATCTACATCAGTGGAGGTCATTGTGCCTCTTAACTCATCCCTCATCAGGCCCATAATTGAGTACAATGCCCCTTGTGGGATGTACCTCTTCAGACACCTGCAGCAGCTGGAAAGACCACAAACGTACCTCACCAGGAGGATCAAAGGGCTTAAACACATGCCATTCACTGCCCGGTTAAAGAAACTGCAGCTCCACTCAGTTGCATACTGCCTGCCCAGAGGCGATCTGTGCCAGATGTATAAAGCCATGTCCAACCTGGAATCAATGGACATGCCACACCTTGGAAAATCAGAATCCCATCAAGCTATGTGCTCAAGAGACCTGAACCTCAGGACTGAAATAAATAGGACATGCTGGAGTGACAGATCCATAACCCAGAGGCTCCCCCCACTCTTGAGTAAACTCCCACTTCAGGTTAGCCAGAGTCCCTCATTGACTCTCTTCAAGAGGAATCCTGATGAGTGGATGGGAGATTGTAGGTTTACCCTGGGTATTACTTCTATGTCACTGTTAGCCAGAGGCACAGTATACTAACCATGAAAAATGTAATGGCAAACTCCACTTACAATGTGTGTTGAAAGCCAAACACACTCTGGCTAGGATTATAAATGCCCTAGGGCAGATAGCCTAGTATGAACCTATGAACAGAATCACACACACCAAATAGTACAACTGTGGTCACTGTGGAGTAGTGTTTGCCAATGTCCACCCAAGTTGGTGAATACACTGCAATGTTGGACAAGCCTGGTTTAAGTAGGCCATAGCTGAACAAAATGCAACATGCTCATAGTTGCCCAACTGGCCCTTAACTAGTCTGGTCAGTATGAACATTTACAGCAGTGATGGGACTCAAATCCATGATATTGTGCACCCTAGTGAAAGTACTGAACCACTACACCATGACAGCATTGCAGTATTCAGCCAGTATGAGAGAATGTTGCCATCTCTTTGCAAACTATCCCATGGAAACACTGCAAGCACAGCATAATCCCTGTTGAGTTATGACACAAAGGAGTTTGGCAGTAAGTACACAACATGACTTCCAACACACACAGTATTAATGTCAATATTGGTCATGTTCACACACAACCACAAATGTAGTGGACTTCAGATCACAACAAATGGAAAGGTCACACTGGGCATGCTCACACACTTGGATAAATGAGACACATATCAGGCAACAAACCATGGAAAGCCTGAACTGGGCATGCTCACATACTTAGGCCATGTCTGAGTATAGCAGTCAGTCACACATATCTGGCAGTTGTATGTGTTAAGCCAGGAACCTCCCACAATCCAGCAATCCACCCTGTGAACACAGTTAAATGACAACAGACACATATATTAATATACCGGAACCCTGTCATGATCAAACATGTTACGCAGATGCACACGTTGTTCACAGAAACTGTGAAAGCTACGGCAATAAAGACCTGCAAACAGTAGCAGCAACAAATATTGTGCATCCCAAACATAAACATAGGTGCAGAGGTGGATACTAGGCTGTCTGCCCTGGGGAATTCATAAGCCTAGGCAGAGTGTATTTGGCATCTGCCTCCCCAGTAGAGTAGCCTACTGTGCCTCTGTAAAGTAGGTCACAGAAGGCAACCTTTAAGGCTACTTTGCTGTGCCTCTGTCAAGCAGGGACACAGTGGAGATCCCAGGGGTGAATTTGCAATTTCCCATCCATGCGGCTGTATTTTGCTGGAAGAGGGTTGGTGAGGGGCTATGTCTAACTTTAATTGGTATTCAATTCCAGAGTGAGGGGAGCCTGTGAGTAATGAATCTGTCCCTGCAGCATGTCATATTTATGTTTGTGCTGAGGTTTACGTCCCTGGAGTGTGTTGCTGTAAGGGTCTTGGATGTTATGAGGTGGAGCATGTCCATTACTTCTGGGTTTGAAATGGCTGTGTACGTCAGGCATAGATTACCCCTGAGTGGGCGTTAAGCAACTGAGTAGAACTGGAGATCCTTTAGCTGAGCTGCATAGGACATCTGTGTGTAGCCCATGATTCTCTTGGGGAGGTACTGTTGTGTTCACTGTAGTTGCCGCAGGTGTTGGGTAAGGTACACCCCAAAAGGGGCATTGTAGTCAAACATGGTCCTGATGAGTGAGTAGTAGAGGGCCACAATGACCTCACATGATCTACATGCAAACACCCATGTGAGAAGGAGGGGGAGGCAGGGGTGTGTGTATGTCTACAATTCTTTGTGAAAAGAATGTCCATTTTGAAGACTGGGATAACACACTAAAAGATGTACATTCTTCTTTGGAAACACTGATGATGTCAGCACCCTATAAATACAGCAGGAGAAGGGAAATCATCCAGTAATATGAATAGTGCGCTGTGCTAATGCATCTATCTCAAGTATCATAACATAGTTAGGTAGGGGTTTGAATCGTGCAAACGCTGTGTATGTCAGCAATTCTTTGTGAAAGGAATGGCCATTATGAAGACTGGGATAACGCACTAAAAGATGTACATTCTTCTTTGGAAACACTGATGATGTCAACACCCTATAAATACAGCAGGAGAAGGGACAGCATTCAATAATGCGAATAGTTTTTTG